>NW_025745776.1:35000-82500 GCF_021184085.1 Oncorhynchus gorbuscha | reverse complement strand
AAGAAGCCCGTCCTGAAGAAAGTCCGCATGTCTGCTGATGCTATGCTCCAGGCTCTGCTGGGCTCCAAACACAAGGTGTCCATGGACCTGAGGGCCAACCTGAAGCAAGTCAAGAAGGAGGTCAAGGAAGAGGTAGATTTGCTTACAAATACTATAACTTAATATCAGTTGAGTTCGTTGTATGAGAGTTCAAGAGGATCCCACTGCTGACACCAAATGTTATATTACAAATAATGTGAGTGTAATCTGATACATTAAGAAGTGGTGAAACTACTGCTATAGTGTAAACACTGTATTTCACCGCAGCACTCTAATGTGGATGATTCTGAGTCGTTGTTTTTTTATTTGGGATTAATTGTTGTATTACTCAGATGCACATAGAAACAAACATACATGGATCCAACACAACAAAATGTAGACTAATATATTTGATCTGCTTCTCTTCCCACCTCAGGACAAAGAATCTGTGGGTGACTGGCGTAAGAACATCGAAGACAAATCAGACAGGAAGAAGATGTTTGAGACTACTAAGGAGTAGATGTTACTGGAGATCCAGACAGGAAGTAGTTTGAGACTCATAAGGAGTAGATGTTACTGGAGTTCCAGACAGGAAGTAGTTTGAGACTCATAAGGAGTAGATGTTACTGGAGTTCCAGACAGGGAGATGTTAGAGACTCATAAGGAGTAGATGTTACTGGAGATCCAGACAGGAAGTAGTTTGAGACTCATAAGGAGTAGATGTTACTGGAGTTCCAGACAGGGAGATGTTAGAGACTCATAAGGAGTAGATGTTACTGGAGATCCAGACAGGAAGTAGTTTGAGACTCATAAGGAGTAGATGTTACTGGAGTTCCAGACAGGGAGATGTTAGAGACTCATAAGGAGTAGATGTTACTGGAGTTCCAGACAGGGAGATGTTAGAGACAGCTTGAACAACCTTCTGCCTTTGGTTACGAAGTTATCCAGTTTTGACTCGTTTGCGTGTTTGTTTGTTTTTCGTCTCTGGCTAAATTCATCTAAGAGGTAGTTCCATCTCACTAGGACTGTTGTAAACAGGTGTTAATGAATTGTAATGATATCTAAGAGGTAGTTCCATCTCTCTAGGACTGTTGTGGCAGGTGTTAATGAATTGTAATGATATCTAAGAGGTAGTTCCATCTCTCTAGGACTGTTGTAAACAGGTGTTAATGAATTGTAATGCTATCTAAGAGGTAGTTCCATCTCTATAGGACTGTTGTAAACAGGTGTTAATGAATTGTAATGATATCTAAGAGGTAGTTCCATCTCTCTAGGACTGTTGTAAACAGGTGTTAATGAATTGTAATGATATCTAAGAGGTGTTCCATCTCTCTAGGACTGTTGTGGCAGGTGTTAATGAATTGTAATGATATCTAAGAGGTAGTTCCATCTCTCTAGGACTGTTGTAAACAGGTGTTAATGAATTGTAATGATATCTAAGAGGTAGTTCCATCTCTCTGTTGTAAACAGGACTGTTGTAAACCATCTCTCTAGGACTGTTGTGGCAGGTGTTAATGAATTGTAATGATATCTAAGAGGTAGTTCCATCTCTCTAGGACTGTTGTAAACAGGTGTTAATGAATTGTAATGATATCATAGTTCCATCTCTAGGACTGTTGTGGCAGGTGTTAATGAATTGTAATGATATCTAAGAGGTAGTTCCATCTCTCTAGGACTGTTGTAAACAGGTGTTAATGAATTGTAATGATATCTAAGAGGTAGTTCCATCTCTCTAGGACTGTTGTGGCAGGTGTTAATGAATTGTAATGATATCTAAGAGGTAGTTCCATCTCTCTAGGACTGTTGTAAACAGGTGTTAATGAATTGTAATGATATCTAAGAGGTAGTTCCATCTCTCTAGGACTGTTGTGGCAGGTGTTAATGAATTGTAATGATATCTAAGAGGTAGTTCCATCTCTCTAGGACTGTTGTAAACAGGTGTTAATGAATTGTAATGATATCTAAGAGGTAGTTCCATCTCTCTAGGACTGTTGTGGCAGGTGTTAATGAATTGTAATGCTATCTAAGAGGTAGTTCCATCTCTCTAGGACTGTTGTAAACAGGTGTTAATGAATTGTAATGCTATCTAAGAGGTAGTTCCATCTCTCTAGGACTGTTGTGGCAGGTGTTAATGAATTGTAATGATATCTAAGAGGTAGTTCCATCTCTCTAGGACTGTTGTAAACAGGTGTTAATGTTCCTATCCATCTCTATAGGACTGTTGTAAACAGGTGTTAATGAATTGTAATGATATCTAAGAGGTAGTTCCATCTCTCTAGGACTGTTGTAAACAGGTGTTAATGAATTGTAATGATATCTAAGAGGTAGTTCCATCTCTCTAGGACTGTTGTAAACAGGTGTTAATGAATTGTAATGATATCTAAGAGGTAGTTCCATCTCTCTAGGACTGTTGTAAACAGGTGTTAATGAATTGTAATGATATCTAAGAGGTAGTTCCATCTCTCTAGGACTGTTGTAAACAGGTGTTAATGAATTGTAATGATATCTAAGAGGTAGTTCCATCTCTCTAGGACTGTTGTAAACAGGTGTTAATGAATTGTAATGATATCTAAGAGGTAGTTCCATCTCTCTCGGGCTGTTGTAAACAGGTGTTAATGTGTGTAATCAAAACAATCTATAATTTTGTTCCAATTCAATTTCTGAAAATAAATGATTTGCTGAAAAAAAACATGATTTATTTTGTGTATATGGCTTTCTGCTACAAGAGATAATTGAATTTCCCACAGCTGTTATACCATCACCGTACCTATGTTTGCTCTGAAATATGTTGTAGTCAAAGGGAAGCTTTCCATTAGGAATGAGGTGGACATAATCCCAAACCACATTATGGAATTCTGATTTTTGGGGATTCTTTTATTGAATTGATGATGCCAGCATGGAATAGTTTAGAGTTCAGGTGGTAATCTCTGAATAACGGTACCAGATGTTACCAGATGTATAACAGTACCAGATGTTGCCAGATGTATAACAGTACCAGATGTTACCAGATGTATAACAGTACCAGATGTATAACAGTACCAGATGTATAACAGTACCAGATGTTGCCAGATGTATAACAGTACCAGATGTTACCAGATGTATAACAGTACCAAATGTTACCAGATATATAACAGTACCAGATGTTACCAGATATATAACAGTACCAGATGTTACCAGATATATAACAGTACCAGATGTTACCAGATGTATAACAGTACCAGATGTTGCCAGATGTATAACAGTACCAGATGTTGCCAGATGTATAACAGTACCAGATGTTGCCAGATGTATAACAGTACCAGATGTTACCAGATGTATAACAGTACCAGATGTTGGCAGATGTATAACAGTACCAGATGTTACCAGATGTATAACAGTACCAGATGTTACCAGATGTATAACAGTACCAGATGTTACCAGATATATAACAGTACCAGATATTACCAGATGTATAACAGTACCAGATGTTGCCAGATGTATAACAGTACCAGATGTTGCCAGATGTATAACAGTACCAGATTTTGCCAGATGTATAACAGTACCAGATGTTGCCAGATATATAACAGTACCAGATGTTACCAGATGTATAACAGTACCAGATGTTGCCAGATATATAACAGTACCAGATGTTACCAGATGTATAACAGTACCAGATGTTGCCAGATATATAACAGTACCAGATGTATAACAGTACCAGATGTTGCCAGATATATAACAGTACCAGATGTTACCAGATGTATAACAGTACCAGATGTTACCAGAAGTTTCTATGACTCAACATAATATGATGTTTGAGAACACAGTGAACCATAGACCAGGTCCTATTGGTCTGCATCTAAGGAGTCATTAGGTTAAACAGAGAAAGACAGTTTTCACCGTTACACCAAGACAATCAGATCCTACTTTTTCTTACAAAATAATTGATGTAAAATGTATTATTCAACAATAAAAACATGTTTTTTTTAGATAAGTCAATATTACCTATATAGTACATTTCCAATGACTAAATACTATCATGACTACTTTGATATCCAATCAGTACTTTCTCTTCCTCTTTACAGGTTAGCTTGAGGTTGAAGATGTTGAAGAAGACTAATAGCTGAGGAGCAAGTGGTGAACACAATGTGGTGTGACTTGTCTGGACTCTGGATCTGAGAGCCAACTGAAGCAGATAGAGGAGGGAGGAGAACTAGGAGAGGAGGGAGGAGAAATAGGAGAGGAGGGAGGAGAACTAGGAGAGAATGAGGGAGGAGGACTAGGAGAGGAGGGAGGAGAACTAGGAGAGGAGGGAGGAGAACTAGGAGAGGAGGGAGGAGAACTAGGAGAGGAGGGAGGAGAACTAGGAGAGGAGGGAGGAGAACAGGGAGAGGAGGGAGGAGAACTAGGAGAGAAGGGAGGAGAAGAGGGAGAGAAGAAGGGAGGAGTGTAGAGGTGGGTGGGTGTGGAGTGTGGTGACATCACATTTATTGTGACTAAAAATGATGCTGTAACTTCCTACTACCCATAGTTAATATCAGCATACGCAAACCTCCTGATTTAGGTCAGTTGTGTCAGCCTATATATGTCAGTCAGATCAGCCTATATATGTCAGTCAGATCAGCCTATATATGTCAGATCAGCCTATATATGTCAGTCAGATCAGCCTATATATGTCAGTCAGATCAGCCTATATATGTCAGTCAGATCAGCCTATATATGTCAGTCAGATCAGCCTATATATGTCAGTCAGATCAGCCTATATATGTCAGTTATGTCAGCCTATATATGTCAGTCAGATCAGCCTATATATGTCAGTCAGATCAGCCTATATATGTCAGTCAGATCAGCCTATATATGTCAGTCAGATCAGCCTATATATGTCAGATCAGCCTATATATGTCAGTTATATCAGCCTATATATGTCAGTCAGATCAGCCTATATATGTCAGTCAGATCAGCCTATATATGTCAGTCAGATCAGCCTATATATGTCAGTCAGATCAGCCTATATATGTCAGTCAGATCAGCCTATATATGTCAGTCAGATCAGCCTATATATGTCAGTCAGATCAGCCTATATATGTCAGTCAGATCAGCCTATATATGTCAGTCAGATCAGCCTATATATGTCAGTCAGATCAGCCTCTATATGTCAGTCAGATCAGCCTATATATGTCAGTTATATCAGCCTATATATGTCAGTTATATCAGCCTATATATGTCAGTCAGATCAGCCTATATATGTCAGTCAGATCAGCCTATATATGTCAGTCAGATCAGCCTATATATGTCAGATCAGCCTATATATGTCAGTCAGATCAGCCTATATATGTCAGTCAGATCAGCCTATATATGTCAGTCAGATCAGCCTATATATGTCAGTCAGATCAGCCTATATATGTCAGTCAGATCAGCCTATATATGTCAGTCAGATCAGCCTATATATGTCAGTTATATCAGCCTATATATGTCAGTTATATCAGCCTATATATGTCAGTTATGTCAGCCTATATATGTCAGTTATGTCAGCCTATATATATATGTCAGTCAGATCAGCCTATATATGTCAGTCAGATCAGCCTATATATGTCAGTCAGATCAGCCTATATATGTCAGTCAGATCAGCCTATATATGTCAGTCAGATCAGCCTATATATGTCAGTTATATCAGCCTATATATGTCAGTTATATCAGCCTATATATGTCAGTTATGTCAGCCTATATATGTCAGTTATGTCAGCCTATATATATATGTCAGTCAGATCAGCCTATATATGTCAGTCAGATCAGCCTATATATGTCAGATCAGCCTATATATGTCAGTCAGATCAGCCTATATATGTCAGTCAGATCAGCCTCTATATGTCAGTCAGATCAGCCTATATATGTCAGTTATATCAGCCTATATATGTCAGTTATATCAGCCTATATATGTCAGTCAGATCAGCCTATATATGTCAGTCAGATCAGCCTATAAATGTCAGTCAGATCAGCCTATATATGTCAGTCAGATCAGCCTGTATATGTCAGTCAGATCAGCCTATATATGTCAGTTATGTCAGCCTATATATGTCAGTTAGATCAGCCTATATATGTCAGTCAGATCAGCCTATATATGTCAGTCAGATCAGCCTATATATGTCAGTCAGATCAGCCTATATATGTCAGTCAGATCAGCCTATATATGTCAGTCAGATCAGCCTATATATGTCAGTTATGTCAGCCTATATATGTCAGTCAGATCAGCCTATATATGTCAGTTATATCAGCCTATATATGTCAGTCAGATCAGCCTATATATGTCAGTTAGATCAGCCTATATATGCCAGTTATATCAGCCTATATATGTCAGTCAGATCAGCCTATATATGTCAGTTATGTCAGCCTATATATGTCAGTCAGATCAGCCTGTATATGTCAGTTATGTCAGCCTATATATGTCAGTCAGATCAGCCTATATATGTCAGTCAGATCAGCCTATATATGTCAGTCAGATCAGCCTATATATGTCAGTTATATCAGCCTATATATGTCAGTTATGTCAGCCTACATATGTCAGTCAGATCAGCCTACATATGTCAGTTATGTCAGCCTACATATGTCAGTCAGATCAGCCTATATATGTCAGTTATATCAGCCTATATATGTCAGATCAGCCTACATATGTCAGATATGTCAGCCTACATATGTCAGTCAGATCAGCCTATATATGTCAGTCAGATCAGCCTATATATGTCAGATCAGCCTATATATGTCAGTTATGTCAGCTTATATATGTCAGTCAGATCAGCCTATATATGTCAGTCAGATCAGCCTATATATGTCAGTTATGTCAGCCTATATATGTCAGATCAGCCTATATATGTCAGTTATGTCAGCCTATATATGTCAGATCAGCCTATATATGTCAGTTATGTCAGCCTATATATGTCAGATCAGCCTATATATGTCAGTTATGTCAGCCTATATATGTCTGTTATGTCAGCCTATATATGTCAGATCAGCCTATATATGTCAGTTATATCAGCCTATATATGTCTGTTATGTCAGCCTATATATGTCAGTTATATCAGCCTATATAAGTCAGTTATGTCAGCCTATATATGTCAGTCAGATCAGCCTATATATGTCAGTTATGTCAGCCTATATATGTCAGTCAGATCAGCCTATATAAGTCAGTTATATCAGCCTATATATGTCAGTCAGATCAGCCTATATAAGTCAGTTATATCAGCCTATATATGTCTGTTATGTCAGCCTATATAAGTCAGTTATATCAGCCTATATAAATCAGTTATATCAGCCTATATAAGTCAGTTATATCAGCCAATATATGTCAGATCAGCCTATATATGTCAGTCAGATCAGCCTATATATGTCAGTCAGATCAGCCTATATAAGTCAGTTATATCAGCCGATATATGTCAGTCAGATCAGCCTATATATGTCAGATCAGCCTATATATGTCAGTTATATCAGCCTATATATGTCAGTTATATCAGCCTATATAAGTCAGTTATATCAGCCTATATATGTCAGTCAGATCAGCCTATATAAGTCAGTTATATCAGCCTATATATGTCTGTTATGTCAGCCTATATAAGTCAGTTATATCAGCCTATATAAATCAGTTATATCAGCCTATATAAGTCAGTTATATCAGCCAATATATGTCAGATCAGCCTATATATGTCAGTCAGATCAGCCTATATATGTCAGTCAGATCAGCCTATATAAGTCAGTTATATCAGCCGATATATGTCAGTCAGATCAGCCTATATATGTCAGATCAGCCTATATATGTCAGTTATATCAGCCTATATATGTCAGTTATATCAGCCTATATATGTCTGTTATATCAGCCTATATATGTCTGTTATATCAGCCTATATATGTCAGTTATATCAGCCTATATATGTCTGTTATATCAGCCTATATATGTCTGTTATATCAGCCTATATATGTCAGTCAGATCAGCCTATATATGTCAGTCAGATCAGCCTATATATGTCTGTTAGATCAGCCTATATATGTCTGTTATATCAGCCTATATATGTCTGTTATATCAGCCTATATATGTCTGTTATATCAGCCTATATATGTCAGTTATATCAGCCTATATATGTCAGTCAGATCAGCCTATATATGTCAGTCAGATCAGCCTATATATGTCTGTTATATCAGCCTATATATGTCTGTTATATCAGCCTATATATGTCAGTCAGATCAGCCTATATATGTCAGTCAGATCAGCCTATATATGTCAGTCAGATCAGCCTATATATGTTAGTTATATCAGCCTATATATGTCTGTTATATCAGCCTATATAAGTCAGTTATGTCAGCCTATATAAGTCAGTTATGTCAGCCTATATATGTCAGTTATATCAGCCTATATATGTTAGTTATATCAGCCTATATATGTCTGTTATATCAGCATATATAAGTCAGTTATATCAGCCTATATATGTCAGTCAGATCAGCCTATATATGTCAGTTATATCAGCCTATATATGTCAGTTATATCAGCCTATATAAGTCAGTTATATCAGCCTATATATGTTAGTTATATCAGCCTATATATGTCTGTTATATCAGCCTATATAAGTCAGTTATATCAGCCTATATATGTCAGTCAGATCAGCCTATATATGTCTGTTATATCAGCCTATATATGTCAGTTATATCAGCCTATATATGTCAGTCAGATCAGCCTATATATGTCAGTTATATCAGCCTATATATGTCAGTCAGATCAGCCTATATATGTCAGTCAGATCAGCCTATATATGTCAGTCAGATCAGCCTATATATGTCAGTCAGATCAGCCTATATGTGTCAGATCAGCCTATATATGTCAGTCAGATCAGCCTATATATGTCAGATCAGCCTATATATGTCAGTCAGATCAGCCTATATATGTCAGTCAGATCAGCCTATATATGTCAGATCAGCCTATATATGTCAGTCAGATCAGCCTATATATGTCAGTTATATCCGCCTATATAAGTCATTAATGTCAGCCACACATAGCTGGGGAAGGATTGTTGTACTACAGTATTGTAATGATGTTCGAAGGGGTTATAACATGACTGTTTTATTTACTGAAAATCTTCATCTAATTTGATCTAAACTAAATTTTAGGTAAACTTTCCTTTGAATTTGAAACAAATGTTTGTTTCAGTAAGAAAACATTGGATGGCTTGAGAAATGATGGTAGTTTGATACTGGGGTTAGGAGGAGGCTGACATGATGGTTGGGTACTGGGGTTAGGAGGCTGACATGGTGGTTGGATACTGGGGTTAGGAGGCTGACATGGTGGTTGGATACTGGGGTTAGGAGGAGGTTGACATGATGGTTGGATACTGGGGTTAGGAGGAGGCTGACATGGTGGTTGGGTACTGGGGTCAGGAGGAGGCTGACATGATGGTTGGATACTGGGGTTAGGAGGCTGACATGATGGTTGGATACTGAGGTTAGGAGGAGGCTGATATGGTGGTTGGATACTGGGGTTAGGAGGAGGCTGACATGGTGGTTGGATACTGGGGTTAGGAGGAGGCTGACATGGTGGTTGGATACTGGGGTTAGGAGGAGGCTGACATGGTGGTTGGGTACTGGGGTTAGGAGGAGGTTGACATGATGGTTGGATACTGGGGTTAGGAGGAGGCTGACACGGTGGTTGGATACTGGGGTTAGGAGGAGGCTGACATGGTGGTTGGGTACTGGGGTTAGGAGGAGGCTGACATGGTGGTTGGATACTGGGGTTAGGAGGAGGCTGACATGGTGGTTGGTACTGGAGGCTGACACAGTGGTTGGATACTGAGGTTAGGAGGATGCTGACATGGTGGTTGGATACTGGGGTTAGGAGGCTGACATGGTGGTTGGATACTGGGGTTAGGAGGAGGCTGACATGGTGGTTGGATACTGGGGTTAGGAGGAGGCTGACATGATGGTTGGATACTGGGGTTAGGAGGAGGCTGACATGGTGGTTGGATACTGGGGTTAGGAGGCTGACATGGTGGTTGGATACTGAGGTTAGGAGGCTGACATGGTGGTTGGGTACTGGGGTTAGGAGGAGGCTGACATGGTGGTTGGATGATGGGGTTCGGAGGAGGCTGACATGGTGGTTGGATATTGGAGTTAGGAGGAGGCTGACATGGTGGTTGGATACTGGGGTTAGGAGGCTGACATGGTGGTTGGATACTGGAGTTAAGAGGAGGCTGACATGATGGTTGGGTACTGGAGGCTGACATGGTGGTTGGATACTGGGGTTAGGAGGAGGCTGACATGGTGGTTGGATACTGGGGTTAGGAGGAGGCTGACATGATGGTTGGGTACTGGGGTTAGGAGGCTGACATGGTGGTTGGATACTGGAGTTAGGAGGCTGACACGGTGGTTGGATACTGGGGTTAGGAGGAGGCTGACATGATGGTTGGGTACTGGGGTTAGGAGGCTGACATGGTGGTTGGATACTGGGGTTAGGAGGCTGACACGGTGGTTGGATACTGGGGTTAGGAGGAGGCTGACATGATGGTTGGGTACTGGGGTTAGGAGGCTGACATGATGGTTGGGTACTGGGGTTAGGAGGTGGCTGACATGGTGGTTGGATACTGGGGTTAGGAGGAGGTTGACATGATGGTTGGGTACTGGGGTTAGGAGGTGGCTGACATGATGGTTGGATATTGGGGTTAGGAGGAGGCTGACATGGTGGTTGGGTACTGGGGTTAGGAGGAGGCTGACATGATGGTTGGATACTGGGGTTAGGAGGAGGCTGACATGGTGGTTGGGTACTGGGGTTAGGAGGAGGTTGACATGATGGTTGGGTACTGGGGTTAGGAGGTGGCTGACATGATGGTTGGATACTGGGGTTAGGAGGAGGCTGACATGGTGGTTGGGTACTGGGGTTAGGAGGAGGCTGACATGGTGGTTGGTACTGGAGGCTGACACAGTGGTTGGATACTGAGGTTAGGAGGATGCTGACATGGTGATTGGATACTGGGGTTAGGAGGCTGACATGGTGGTTGGATACTGGTGTTAGGAGGAGGCTGACATGGTGGTTGGATACTGGGGTTAGGAGGCTGACATGGTGGTTGGATACTGGTGTTAGGAGGAGGCTGACATGGTGGTTGGATACTGGGGTTAGCAGGAGGCTGACATGGTGGTTGGATACTGGGGTTAGGAGGAGGCTGACATGGTGGTTGGATACTGGTGTTAGGAGGCTGATATGGTGGTTGGATACTGGGGTTAGGAGGCTGACATGGTGGTTGGATACTGGTGTTAGGAGGCTGATATGGTGGTTGGATACTGGGGTTAGGAGGAGGCTGACATGGTGGTTGGATACTGGTGTTAGGAGGCTGATATGGTGGTTGGATACTGAGGTTAGGAGGAGGCTGACATGATGGTTGGATACTGGAGTTAGGAGGCTGACATGGTGGTTGGGTACTGGGGTTAGGAGGAGGCTGACATGATGGTTGGATACTGGGGTTAGGAGGAGGCTGACATGGTGGTTGTAAACTGGGGTTAGGGGAGGCTGACATGATGGTTAGATCTTGGAGGCTGACATGGTGGTTGGTACTGGAGGCTGACATGGTGGTTGGTACTGGAGGCTGACATATTGGTTGGTACTAGAGGCTGACACGGTGGTTGATACTGGAGGCTGACATGGTGGTTAGATACTGGATGCTGACATGGTGGTTGATACTGGAGAATGACATGGTAGTTGGTACTGGAGGCTGACATGGTGGTTGGTACTGGAGGCTGACATGGTGGTTGGGTACTGGAGGCTGGCATGATGGTTGGTACTGGAGGCTGGCATGGTGGTTGGGTACTGGAGGCTGACATGGTGGTTGGGTACTGGAGGCTGACATGGTGGTTGATACTGGAGGCTGACATGGTGGTTGATACTGGAGGCTGACATGGTGGTTAGATACTGGAGACTGACTCTGTGGGTGGGTACTGGAGGCTGACTCTGTGTGTGGGTACTGGAGGCTGACTCTGTGGGTGGGTACTGGAGGCTGACTCTGTGGGTGGGTACTGGAGACTGACTCTGTGGGTGGGTACTGGAGACTGACTCTGTGGGTGGGTACTGGAGACTGACTCTGTGGGTGGGTACTGGAGGCTGACTCTGTGGGTGGGTACTGGAGGCTGACTCTGTGGGTGGGTACTGGAGACTGACTCTGTGGGTGGGTACTGGAGACTGACTCTGTGGGTGGGTACTGGAGACTGACTCTGTGGGTGGGTACTGGAGGCTGACTCTGTGGGTGGGTACTGGAGACTGACTCTGTGGGTGGGTACTGGAGGCTGACTCTGTGGGTGGGTACTGGAGACTGACTCTGTGGGTGGGTACTGGAGGCTGACTCTGTGGTGGGTACTGGAGAATGACTCTGTGGGTGGGTACTGGAGGCTGACTCTGTGGGTGGGTACTGGAGGCTGACTCTGTGGGTGGGTACTGGAGACTGACTCTGTGGGTGGGTACTGGAGGCTGACTCTGTGGGTGGGTACTGGAGGCTGACTCTGTGGGTGGGTACTGGAGACTGACTCTGTGGGTGGGTACTGGAGGCTGACTCTGTGGGTGGGTACTGGAGGCTGACACGTTGGTTGGGTAATTGATCACACCATGTGTGTGACCTCTGGGTCATGACAGTTCAGAGGGGTCCTTCTCTTTCTTACCCTCGTCTTCTCTTCTTGTCACAGCCAGTCTGCCAGTCAAGACACTCTCTGACAATACTATCTTTATAGTTTACCAATGACCAATTTAATAATACATTTGACCAATCACACAGAGTTATGAATTAATTGGAAGTGTCTAATTCAATCAATTGACAGGGAGTCACTTTACAAACTAATCAAGTGACCTGCTGATTGTTCCCTGAGTCCTATATAACAGACATGAAACCAACCGGAGTCATTGTCTAATTTATCCAGTAGCAGTAACTTGAGAGCTTGATAGATTTCAAACACATTCAGAGTTATGAGGTAACGCAGAGTTATGAGGTAACACCGAGTTATGAGGTAACACAGAGTGGGTCCTCCCTTCACCAAAAATCAGGATTAAGTCAAATCTAAAATCAGGAATATTTTAAATCACATCTAAAATCAGGATTACTTTAAATCACATCTAAAATCAGGATTATTTTAAATCACATCTAAAATCAGGATTATTTTAAATCACATCTAAAATCAGGATTATTTTAAATCACATCTAAAATCAGGATTATTTTAAATCACATCTAAAATCAGGATTACTTTAAATCACATCTAAAATCAGGATTATTTTAAATCACATCTAAAATCAGGATTATTTTAAATCACATCTAAAATCAGAAGTATTTTAAATCACATCTAAAATCAGGATTATTTTAAATCACATCTAAAATCAGGATTATTTCATAATAAGTCTAATGTCAGGAATATTTGAACTAAAAATGTAGCAGAAACGTTGATGGCAGATGATTTACGAATGCGGAGGTATTTCAGGAACTAACTGCCCCATTGGCCCTGCCTGGCCTGGCCCCACTCCCATAAAGAGAACCTTGCCCTTTTGCTTTCTGCTGAGCTTTCAGGAAACAGAGTATATACCTTCCAAATCTGTTCCTGTCTCTGTCTTGCCTGTAGCTCTCATCCCCACATCATTTATTTGTACCTTCACTGGGTTTATAGGTGAGATGTTCTTGCTTTCCTCTCTGCTCCGTCTGTGACTTTTGGACCAGATGTGTTGGTATATTCATGTATTCATCTATTGGTACCAGATTGCATGTGGTCCGTCCCATGTGGGATTAGATGTGACTTTTGGACCAGATTGCATGTGGTCCGTCCCATGTGGGATTAGATGTGACTTTTGGACCAGATTGCATGTGGTCCGTCCCATGTGGGATTAGATGTGACTTTTGGACCAGATTGCATGTGGTCCGTCCCATGTGGGATTAGATGTGACTTTTGGACCAGATTGCATGTGGTCCGTCCCATGTGGGATTAGATGTGACTTTTGGACCAGATTGCATGTGGTCCGTCCCATGTGGGATTAGATGTGACTTTTGGACCAGATTGCATGTGGTCCGTCCCATGTGGGATTAGATGTGACTTTTGGACCAGATTGCATGTGGTCCGTCCCATGTGGGAATAGATGTGACTTTTGGACCAGATTGCATGTGGTCCGTCCCATGTGGGATTAGATGTGACTTTTGGACCAGATTGCATGTGGTCCGTCCCATGTGGGATTAGATGTGACTTTTGGACCAGATTGCATGTGGTCCGTCCCATGTGGGATTAGATGTGACTTTTGGACCAGATTGCATGTGGTCCGTCCCATGTGGGATTAGATGTGACTTTTGGACCAGATTGCATGTGGTCCGTCCCATGTGGGATTAGATGTGACTTTTGGACCAGATTGTGTGTGGTGTGTGAGCTCTGATAATTTAGACTGCTTTTTAGAATAGAATAGAAGATAACTTTATTTTTCTCAAGAGGCAACGTGGGTTGAGGCATTCGGATATTCACAGGTGTTTGTCTGTGTGTTTTAGACAGACAAGTGTTGGAAGAGATACATCCAAGGCCTGATTTTCAGCTGTTGTTTTCTCTGTAGTTCAGAGTGAATGTGGTGTTAATTAAAGGCTCTTGTGGCTCTATTTGCCCAGTTGCTCGTTTATAAGCTCTGTAAAAAAGGACTGAAGTTTGTTTAGAGATATAGCTTTGGCATGGTAGAGGTGGATAATCACAATATGGCTTATAATTGTAAACTTGAATTTGTGTTGTAGTTTCACAGTTTACTTCAAACGGCTTATGGATTGTTTGATGTTATTCCCATAGATTTGTTGAGATTCAACTATATACAAAGGAAAATCCAATTGGGTATTTTCCTACATTCTGAACATGCATTTTGAGAATGTCAGTGGTAGTTTGTGAAAGGACCTGTTTTGGTGCCATAATCCTTATGGACTCCTGTGTGACCAGAGATTTCAGGAAATGAGAGTCTTGTTGATTTGCTATCAACCTTGGGACGGGTTATATTTGTACAGATTCAAAGACATTCATTCAAGAGGAAACAACCCCTCCCTCTTTAACCAGCAGGAATTATGATGTTGATGTTGATGTTGGACTGCTGTGTTACATTTGGCTAAACTGATCCAAGACAATTATTGATCAAGTTATTGACCATTCATTATCTAATGTCTGTTGCATTTCTTTTTGATATGCAATTGCGCATGACTTGCATTGGGTCAACCTTGAAATCTTTGGTTTCTACCCCACCCCACCCCGACCCCCCCACCCCCCCACCACCACCACCAAATTACATAAAATAACAACAGCTCAAAATGAATAAACTGTTTCCTGTTTGTTCATCTCTTGACACAGGAAGTAAAACAAAACAACAGGCCAAAATGTCTGAGTAAGTTTACGTTTTTCAGTTTACAGAAAAATATACTACACTATACTGTATTCATCTACTGTATTCTGTCTGTGAACATGTTTTCCACATAGAAAACCAGGCATTACAACTGAGTAATACTATGCTATGATGATTCCCAATAGTGTTGTAATTTTTCCTACCGTAATGTAATAGCATGAATTCCTAAAATTGTTTAATCGTCACGTACCTGTCTCTGTGGCTTCACCTTGTATATTTCCCTTAAATGACCCTGATCTGCTTTATCCAATCAGTAAAAAGATGACAGCGAGCCGTAGGAACTACCTGAAGGTAAGGAGCACCATTCATTCCAGAAGGGTTTTATATACAGCTAATACATCCTCATGTTCTATAAAGACCCTTCTGTTCTATAAAGACCTACTGTTCTATAAAGACCTTCATGTTCTATAAAGACCTGCTGTTCTATAAAGACCTTCTGTTCTATAAAGACCTGCTGTTCTATAAAGACCTTCTGTTCTATAAAGACCTTCATGTTCTATAAAGACCTTCATGTTCTATAAAGACCTACTGTTCTATAAAGACCTTCATGTTCTATAAAGACCTTCATGTTCTATAAAGACCTACTGTTCTATAAAGACCTTCATGTTCTATAAAGACCTACTGTTCTATAAAGACCTTCATGTTCTATAAAGACCTTCATGTTCTATAAAGACCTTCATGTTCTATAAAGACCTACTGTTCTATAAAGACCTTCATGTTCTATAAAGACCCTCATGTTCTATAAAGACCTTCATGTTCTATAACGTTTCCCAGGTTTGAACATGTTCCTGTTCCACACAGAGAACAACCTGCTTGACGTCACAGACTGATTTTAATGCTGACTTTACATTGTAGTCGTATTCAGGGGTAAATGTTATGTGATCCAGACAGTGTTAGCCCCCACCCTGTAGTAGACCTTGTCGACTTCTTGGTCAGCAGGAGCTCGTTTGATCAATGGAGTAGAAACCAACCCTTACAGTTCTACATCACTCGTAACACTTCACCTGAAGCTCTGTAGATCTACAGACCTTCAAGTTATGTGATATGAATACAGTATTGATATAGACAACCCCTTAGACAAGCAGATGTGGCCACTGAACTCTGTAATGCGATGTGATTTGTCCCCTCCCCCGTACAGAGCTTGATGCTCCAGATCGCTGCCGGCTTGCTCGAGGCTGAGGCGGTCGAGGCTGAGGCAGAGAAGGCCAGGTACATGAAGGAGAACTGCCCTGCCCCTGAGTTCTTGGTATGCATGGCAGAGCTCACGGTAAGCTATTAGCGCCAACCCCTCTTTCTCTTTCTCTCTTTCTCTTTCTCAATCTCTCTCTTTCTCTCTTTCTCTTTCTCAATCTCTCTTTCTCTCTTTCTCACTTTCTCTTTCTCTCTTTCTCAATCTCTCTTTCTCTCTTTCTCTTTCTCAATCTCTTTCTCTTTCTCTCTTTCTCAATCTCTCTTTCTCTTTCTCTCTTTCTCAATCTCTCTTTCTCTCTTTCTCTCTTTCTCAATCTCTTTCTCTTTCTCAATCTCTCTCTCTTCCTCAATCTCTCTCTCTCTCTCTCCCAATCTCTCTCTCTCTCAATCTCTCTCTCTCTCTCTCTCTCAATCTCTTTCTCTTTCTCAAACTCTCTCTTTCTCAATCTCTCTCTCTCTCCCAATCTCTCTCTCTCTCAATCTCTCTCTCTCTCTCTCTCTCTCTCTCTCTCTCTCTCTCTCTCTCTCTCTCTCTCTCTCTCTCTCTCTCTCTCTCTCTCTCTCTCTCCCTCTCTCTCTCTCTCTCACTCTCTGATACTTAGTTTGCTGTGTATTCCTTCGTATAGGGTCATAAAACTATGACTTTATCTCTGTCTCTCTTGCTCTCTCTCTATGTCTCTCTGTATGTCTCTCTATGCCTCTCTTTCTCTCTCTCTATGCCTCTCTTTCTCTCTCTCTATGCCTCTCTTTCTCTCTCTCTATGCCTCTCTTTCTCTCTCTCTATGCCTCTCTTTCTCTCTCTCTATGCCTCTCTTTCTCTCTATGTCTCTCTGTATGTCTCTCTTCAGGACTTGTGCAAGAAGCTCCATCAGAAGATCGAGAGGGTTGATGAGGAGAGATACGACATGTCAACCAAGGTGACCAAGTCTGAGAAGGAGGTGAGGAGTTCTACCACTGCTACTCATATTAGAGCCAAGGGGTAACAGTAGTTCACTGTTACTCATATTAGAGCCAAGGGGTAACAGTAGTTCACTGTTACTCATATTAGAGCCAAGGGGTTAACAGTAGTTCACTGTTACTCATATTAGAGCCAAGGGGGTAACAGTAGTTCACTGTTACTCATATCAGAGCCAAGGGGTTAACAGTAGTTCACTGTTACTCATATTAGAGCCAAGGGGGTAACAGTAGTTCACTGTTACTCATATTAGAGCCAAGGGGTAACAGTAGTTCACTGTTACTAATATTAGAGCCAAGGGGTAACAGTAGTTCACTGTTACTAATATTAGAGCCAAGGGGTAACAGTAGTTCACTGTTACTAATATTAGAGCCAAGGGGTAACAGTAGTTCACTGCTACTCATATTAGAGCCAAGGGGTTAACAGTAGTTCACTGTTACTCATATTAGAGCCAAGGGGTAACAGTAGTTCACTGTTACTCATATTAGAGCCAAGGGGTTAACAGTAGTTCACTGTTACTCATATTAGAGCCAAGGGGGTAACAGTAGTTCACTGTCACTCATATTAGAGCCAAGGGGTTAACAGTAGTTCACTGTTACTCATATTAGAGCCAAGGGGTAACAGTAGTTCACTGTTACTCATATTAGAGCCAAGGGGGTAACAGTAGTTCACTGTTACTCATATTAGAGCCAAGGGGTAACAGTAGTTCACTGTTACTCATATTAGAGCCAAGGGGTAACAGTAGTTCACTGTTACTCATATTAGAGCCAAGGGGTAACAGTAGTTCACTGTTACTAATATTAGAGCCAAGAGGGTAACAGTAGTTCACTGTTACTAATATTAGAGCCAAGAGGGTAACAGTAGTTCACTGTTACTAATATTAGAGCCAAGGGGTAACAGTAGTTCACTGTTACTAATATTAGAGCCAAGAGGGTAACAGTAGTTCACTGTTACTAATATTAGAGCCAAGGGGTAACAGTAGTTCACTGTTACTAATATTAGAGCCAAGAGGGTAACAGTAGTTCACTGTTACTAATATTAGAGCCAAGGGGTAACAGTAGTTCACTGTTACTAATATTAGAGCCAAGAGGGTAACAGTAGTTCACTGTTACTAATATTAGAGCCAAGGGGTAACAGTAGTTCACTGTTACTAATATTAGAGCCAAGGGGTAACAGTAGTTCACTGTTACTCATATTAGAGCCAAGGGGGTAACAGTAGTTCACTGTTACTAATATTAGAGCCAAGGGGTAACAGTAGTTCACTGCTACTCATATTAGAGCCAAGGGGTAACAGTAGTTCACTGCTACTCATATTAGAGCCAAGGGGGTAACAGTAGTTCACTGTTACTAATATTAGAGCCAAGGGGTAACAGTATTTCCACTGGTGTTTGGCGTCGGGCAGTCAATCGTCTGTGTGTGATAAGTGCTTCCTGTTGAATTCCAAACAGGTTGAGGACTTGAAGATGAAGGTAGTTGAACTGAATGGTAAGTTCAGGAAGCCCGTCCTGAAGAAAGTCCGCATGTCTGCTGATGCTATGCTCCAGGCTCTGCTGGGCTCCAAACACAAGGTGTCCATGGACCTGAGGGCCAACCTGAAGCAAGTCAAGAAGGAGGTCAAGGAGGAGGTGGGTGTTGTTCTGGACATAAGAACATACTGTAATTATAGTATAGTTTAGCTTAATAATGTTACTATATGACTGTAACGTGACTTATTTACTGTGTAAATCATGTGATAGTTTTATTTGAAAGCCTCGTCCATGCATGTGTCTGTTCTGTAGCTGTTCTACAGGATCCCACTTCTGACACCAAATGTCATATCATTAGTCCAAAATTTCAAAGACAATGTCTCCCTGTATAGGCCTCTAAGCAGCAACAACTGTACGCCTGTTCAACCCAACACTCCAATGTGAATCATGCTAACACTGCCCACACCAAGTGTCATATATTTCAAATACATTTTCACTCATGTACTTATTCTGCCATTCCCCCCCCCCCCCCTCAGGACAAAGATGCTGTGGGAGACTGGCGTAAGAACATCGAAGACAAATCAGACAGGAAGAAGATGTTTGAGACTCATAAGGAGTAGATGTTACTGGAGATCCAGACAGGAAGTAGTTTGAGACTCATAAGGAGTAGATGTTACTGGAGTTCCAGACAGGAAGTAGTTTGAGACTCATAAGGAGTAGATGTTACTGGAGTTCCAGACAGGAAATAGTTTGAGACTCATAAGGAGTAGATGTTACTGGAGTTCCAGACAGGAAGTAGTTTGAGACTCATAAGGAGTAGATGTTCCTGGAGTTCCAGACAGGAAGTAGTTTGAGACTACTAAGGAGTAGAAACAAAAAGTTCCGTTTGTCCCCAAATTGGATATCTAGTCTTTTGTTTCACACGAAACACAAAAACAGTTACGTGACCCCCCCCCCCCCAAAAAAAAATATATATATAATATATATATATAAAATATATATATATTGTGCAATATTTATACTAATTGTCATCAAATAAACCCTGGTCAGCTAATAGAAACTGTTTTTGTGTGATTTATAGAGTCCCTACTGTTACGTCTCCACAATAACAGACCAGCGTCCTGATGGGTGTAACCTGCTCTTGAAATTACATGGCTGTAGTAATATTGATGTGTTCAAGGGGTACAACGTTTGGGTGGGACCACAACATTCACACTGAGGAGTTGCTATGTGTTTTAACCAGTCTGTTTATAGACTTCCTGTCAGCAGGAACCAGCCTGACCAATAAACACAGCCGGCAGGTGTGGCTACCCGAAGATGGCTTACTGGGGTCACATGGGTCAGTAAGGGCAGAATCTAACTCTGTCAGATCACCAGCTGTTTAGAGCTCAGCAGGTGTGGCCACCAAATACAGCTACTTGGGGTCACACTGGACAGCAGCTCTCTGATTTCATCTGATTTCATCTGTTTCTCCTACCTCTCTGTCTAACTCTGATTTCATCTGATTTCTCCCTACCTCTCTGTCCTCTGACCTCTCTGTCTAACTCTGATTTCATCTGATTTCTCCCTACCTCTCTGTCTAACTCTGATTTCATCTGATTTCTACCTACCTCTCTGTCTAACTCTGATTTCATCTGATTTCTACCTACCTCTCTGTCTAACTCTGATTTCATCTGATTTCTCCCTACCTCTCTGTCTAACTCTGATTTCATCTGATTTCTCCCTACCTCTCTGTCTAACTCTGATTTCATCTGATTTCTCCCTACCTCTCTGTCTAACTCTGATTTCATCTGATTTCTCCCTACCTCTCTGTCTAACTCTGATTTCATCTGATTTCTACCTACCTCTCTGTCTAACTCTGATTTCATCTGATTTCTCCCTACCTCTCTGTCTATCTCTGATTTCATCTGGTTGCCCCTACGTCTCCGTCTAGCTAAAGAGAGATACTTTTTTTCATTCGACCATATGAATATTTTTGTCTGTGATTTAGTTGCTTGACAAGTCCTAAAACTTCAGAAGGACAAAAAAAAACTTGATTTTAAATGATGATGTTTTTTGTGCCCTTGAGGTCAAAATTGACCCCCCTGTTGGCGCTTTTAGGGTTAAACAGACAGCTGGTCCCAGAACTGTGCCTATATATACTCTTCTTCATATGTCTCCTCTCTGGCTTGACAATCTCAGTCACTCATCGCTCCGTCTTGCAACGCTCTCTTCCTTCTAGGTGAGATTCCTCCCATTCCTATCTTCTATCTCCTGTCTGCTCTCTTGGTTTCAACTCTGCATTCAGTAGAGATTCAGTGTCACTGTGATTTATAGTCTGCCATTTTTCTATTAGCTGACTGTAATTATCACACAACGTAAATAGATGCTACTCACTGAAAAATGTGTAATTGGTATTAATTGACAAGAATTTACACATAAGAAAAACCTAAAACATCTTGGTGTTTATAGTAGAAGAAGAAGATGCTGTGCCTTGTCTACTTTGACAGAGGGTTGTTGTTTCAACACTTGGGATCAGGATGCTGACTAGTTGGTTGTCTGTCCTAACATTCAACTGGCATGTGTGCATTAACATGGCATCCGTCCATCTATATGAATAATAATAATATATGCCATTTAGCAGACGCTTTTATCCAAAGCGACTTACAGTCATGTGTGCATACATTCTATCGTATGGGTGGTCCATGGCATCCGGGATCGAACCCACTACCCTGGCGTTACAAAGCGCCATGCTCTACCAACTGAGCTAGCTACAGAAGGACCATCTCACGGAGACAGATATGTTACTGTGATAGGAAGGCTTTGTGTTTTAAGGAGTTTTTTTCTTTTTTTCTTTTAATAAAATGGTTCAAATGATTCTCTAACTCTGACTTCACAAGATAGGTAGAGGTTTTAGGAGAAATAGCCAAGATGTTATTCTTATAGTTTTACTGTTGAACTGAATATTGGTTTGGAGTTATTGATCTAATGAATGGCATGATATTTTATACCACTTTACATGTGAATATAGTTTCAAGACTTCCTGGTATTTATCCAGTCTAACTGACGTAACTGATTGATTCATTGAAGACAGATTTTCTTTATCACTCTAAACCTTTATGTATATATTTTTTAGACATTTTTGAAGCGACAGACAAACTTGTTTTCCACTCAGAGATGTCAGAAACACTTTCTAAGTCAAACATTTAAAAGATAGAAGACAAACCCAGCCAGTAGACTAAGTGTCCAGACTACATGGTCTATGTCTGTTAGATAGAGCCAGCAGCCCAGCCAGTACACTAAGTGTCCAGACTACATGGTCTATGTCTGTTAGATAGAGCCAGCAGCCCAGCCAGTACACTAAGTGTCCAGACTACATGGTCTATGTCTGTTAGATAGAGCCAGCAGCCCAGCCAGTACACTAAGTGTCCAGACTACATGGTCTATGTCTGTTAGATAGAGCCAGCAGCCCAGCCAGTACACTAAGTGTCCAGACTACATGGTCTATGTCTGTTAGATAGAGCCAGCAGCCCAGCCAGTACACTAAGTGTCCAGACTACATGGTCTATGTCTGTTAGACAGAGCCAGCAGCCCAGCCAGTACACTAAGTGTCCAGACTACATGGTCTATGTCTGTTAGATGGAGCCAGCACCCTGTCTTGGGACACTTTAAGGAAAGTCCACAGGAGACGAGCAGAGGGAGTTCTCAGCTGTTGTGGTTTCGGGTGTTAGTCAGCTACCCCCATCACCACCACCACACAGGAACTATGCACAAATAGACCCATGATACAAGACAACTGCCTTACCACACCCTGTCTAAATGTAGAGATGTGTTGTGCCCCTCTAACCCTGAGGCCTGTACTTTATAATGTAGAGATGTGTTGTGCCCCTCTAACCCTGGGCCTGTACTTTATAATGTAGAGATGTGTTGTGCCCAGCCTAACCCTGAGGCCTGTACTTTATAATGTAGAGATGTGTTGTGCCCCAGCTAACCCTGAGGCCTGTACTTTATAATGTAGACTATGTGTTGTGCCCCTCTAACCCTGAGGCCTGTACTTTATAATGTAGACTATGTGTTATGCCCCTCTAACCCTGAGGCCTGTACTTTATAATGTAGAGATGTGTGTGCCCCTCTAACCCTGAGGCCTGTACTTTATAATGTAGAGATGTGTTGTGCCCCTCTAACCCTGAGGCCTGTACTTTATAATGTAGAGATGTGTTGTGCCCCTCTAACCCTGAGGCCTGTACTTTATAATGTAGAGATGTGATGTGCCCCTCTAACCCTGAGGCCTGTACTTTATAATGTAGAGATGTGTTGTGCCCCTCTAACCCTGAGGCCTGTACTTTATAATGTAGAGATGTGTTGTGCCCCTCTAACCCTGAGGCCTGTACTTTATAATGTAGAGATGTGTTGTGCCCCTCTAACCCTGAGGCCTGTACTTTATAATGTAGAGATGTGTTGTGCCCCTCTAACCCTGAGGCCTGTACTTTATAATGTAGAGATGTGTTGTGCCCCTCTAACCCTGAGGCCTGTACTTTATAATGTAGAGATGTGTTGTGCCCCTCTAACCCTGAGGCCTGTACTTTATAATGTAGAGATGTGATGTGCCCCTCTAACCCTGAGGCCTGTACTTTATAATGTAGAGATGTGTTGTGCCCCTCTAACCCTGAGGCCTGTCTTTATAATGTAGAGATGTGTTGTGCCCCTCTAACCCTGAGGCCTGTACTTTATAATGTAGAGATGTGTTGTGCCCCTCTAACCCTGAGGCCTGTACTTTATAATGTAGAGATGTGTTGTGCCCCTCTAACCCTGAGGCCTGTACTTTATAATGTAGAGATGTGTTGTGCCCCTCTAACCCTGAGGCCTGTACTTTATAATGTAGAGATGTGTTGTGCCCCTCTAACCCTGAGGCCTGTACTTTATAATGTAGAGATGTGTTGTGCCCCTCTAACCCTGAGGCCTGTACTTTATAATGTAGAGATGTGTTGTGCCCCTCTAACCCTGAGGCCTGTACTTTATAATGTAGAGATGTGTTGTGCCCCTCTAACCCTGAGGCCTGTACTTTATAATGTAGAGATGTGTTGTGCCCCTCTAACCCTGAGGCCTGTACTTTATAATGTAGAGATGTGTTGTGCCCTCTAACCCTGAGGCCTGTACTTTATAATGTAGAGATGTGTTGTGCCCCTAACCCTGAGGCCTGTACTTTATAATGTAGAGATGTGTTGTGCCCCTCTAACCCTGAGGCCTGTACTTTATAATGTAGAGATGTGTTGTGCCCCTCTAACCCTGAGGCCTGTACTTTATAATGTAGAGATGTGTTGTGCCCCTCTAACCCTGAGGCCTGTACTTTATAATGTAGAGATGTGTTGTGCCCCTCTAACCCTGAGGCCTGTACTTTATAATGTAGAGATGTGTTGTGCCCCTCTAACCCTGAGGCCTGTACTTTATAATGTAGAGATGTGATGTGCCCCTCTAACCCTGAGGCCTGTACTTTATAATGTAGAGATGTGATGTGCCCCTCTAACCCTGAGGCCTGTACTTTATAATGTAGAGATGTGTTGTGCCCCTCTAACCCTGAGGCCTGTACTTTATAATGTAGAGATGTGTTGTGCCCCTCTAACCCTGAGGCCTGTACTTTATAATGTAGAGATGTGTTGTGCCCCTCTAACCCTGAGGCCTGTACTTTATAATGTAGAGATGTGTTGTGCCCCTCTAACCCTGAGGCCTGTACTTTATAATGTAGAGATGTGTTGTGCCCCTCTAACCCTGAGGCCTGTACTTTATAATGTAGAGATGTGTTGTGCCCCTCTAACCCTGAGGCCTGTACTTTATAATGTAGAGATGTGTTGTGCCCCTCTAACCCTGAGGCCTGGACTTTATAATGTAGAGATGTGTTGTGCCCCTCTAACCCTGAGGCCTGTACTTTATGATGTAGAGATGTGTTGTGCCCCTCTAACCCTGAGGCCTGTACTTTATAATGTAGAGATGTGTTGTGCCCCTCTAACCCTGAGGCCTGTACTTTATAATGTAGAGATGTGTTGTGCCCCTCTAACCCTGAGGCCTGTACTTTATAATGTAGAGATGTGTTGTGCCCCTCTAACCCTGAGGCCTGTACTTTATAATGTAGAGATGTGTTGTGCCCCTCTAACCCTGAGGCCTGTACTTTATAATGTAGAGATGTGTTGTGCCCCTCTAACCCTGAGGCCTGTACTTTATAATGTAGAGATGTGTTGTGCCCCTCTAACCCTGAGGCCTGTACTTTATAATGTAGAGATGTGTTGTGCCCCTCTAACCCTGAGGCCTGTACTTTATAATGTAGAGATGTGTTGTGCCCCTCTAACCCTGAGGCCTGTACTTTATAATGTAGAGATGTGTTGTGCCCCTCTAACCCTGAGGCCTGTACTTTATGATGTAGAGATGTGTTGTGCCCCTCTAACCCTGAGGCCTGTACTTTATAATGTAGAGATGTGTTGTGCCCCTCTAACCCTGAGGCCTGTACTTTATAATGTAGAGATGTGTTGTGCCCCTCTAACCCTGAGGCCTGTACTTTATAATGTAGAGATGTGTTGTGCCCCTCTAACCCTGAGGCCTGTACTTTATAATGTAGAGATGTGTTGTGCCCCTTTAACCCTGAGGCCTGTACTTTATAATGTAGAGATGTGTTGTGCCCCTCTAACCCTGAGGCCTGTACTTTATAATGTAGAGATGTGTTGTGCCCCTCTAACCCTGAGGCCTGTACTTTATAATGTAGAGATGTGTTGTGCCCCTCTAACCCTGAGGCCTGTACTTTATAATGTAGAGATGTGTTGTGCCCCTCTAACCCTGAGGCCTGTACTTTATAATGTAGAGATGTGTTGTGCCCCTCTAACCCTGAGGCCTGTACTTTATAATGTAGAGATGTGTTGTGCCCCTCTAACCCTGAGGCCTGTACTTTATAATGTAGAGATGTGTTGTGCCCCTCTAACCCTGAGGCCTGTACTTTATAATGTAGAGATGTGTTGTGCCCCTCTAACCCTGAGGCCTGTACTTTATAATGTAGAGATGTGTTGTGCCCCTCTAACCCTGAGGCCTGTACTTTATAATGTAGAGATGTGTTGTGCCCCTCTAACCCTGAGGCCTGTACTTTATAATGTAGAGATGTGTTGTGCCCTCTAACCCTGAGGCCTGTACTTTATAATGTAGAGATGTGTTGTGCCCCTCTAACCCTGAGGCCTGTACTTTATAATGTAGAGATGTGTTGTGCCCCTCTAACCCTGAGGCCTGTACTTTATAATGTAGAGATGTGTTGTGCCCCTCTAACCCTGAGGCCTGTACTTTATAATGTAGAGATGTGTTGTGCCCCTCTAACCCTGAGGCCTGTACTTTATAATGTAGAGATGTGTTGTGCCCCTCTAACCCTGAGGCCTGTACTTTATGATGTAGAGATGTGTTGTGCCCCTCTAACCCTGAGGCCTGTACTTTATGATGTAGAGATGTGTTGTGCCCCTCTAACCCTGAGGATTGTGTGTTAAAATGAATCATTTCCACAAACTGTGGACTATAATGGTACATTGAGTTACATTGAGTTAAATGCCATAACTCTCATATCTTCACACGCTGACAACTTATTCACATCTCTCTTCAAAAGGAAGTGATTTCAACCACCGGTCAAGATGTCAGAGTACGTACTGATTCTGTTTGACTACAATTACAGCTCTCTCAACATGTTCATTTTGTTCACTTCTAAGAATCAATAATTCCATATGTTCTACATGTCTACTTTTGGTGATCTTCAGGAGCATTCAGTACATCAACTGTATAATCTGTGGTTTTCATCCCAAGCTCTTAAAGCTGTGTATCTCAACTCATGTTTTTCCTCCTCCCCCCCCCCCCCATCTAATCTTCTCTGAAGTAAGAAGATGTCGTCGAGTCGCAGGCAACATCTGAAGGTAAGGAGGAGGACTAGACGCACAACAACGCGTCATAATATCCCGTTAGGACTGAGTCCACATGAACATTTTTTTTTTTTTAAGGATTCTAGATTTTATATATCAATTATCAAATGTAAAAAAAAAAATAGAATTCAAGATTTCAAAACATAAATACATAAATAAAACATAAATACATGTTTTCCTCTTTTCCTCTTTAATCCAAATAGTCAAATTATTGACAAAATGTCCATGTAAACAACTACATTTCTGATCAACTGGCTAACCATTGTGTCTGGGTACACGAACCCCCTGTGTCATTACCCCCAGAGCTTGATGCTCCAGATTGCCCAGGGGTTCATAGAGGCTGAGGCCATCCAGGCAGAGGAGGACAAAAACAGCTACATGGATGAGAATGTCCCCTCCTTCTCCGTCCCTGAATCCATGCAGGAACTCCAGGTATGAAGAGCGGTAGCTGTTGACCAACCTATGGAGAGCTACTGTGTGTGCAGGTTTTTGCTCCAGACCCACTACAACATAACTGATTCAGCAGCTGACGAGCTCCATCAGGGGTGTTAAAGTAAGGGTGGAACAAAATCAAGCTGGATTGTAGCTTTCTAGGATATTCAGTTATATCATTTATATAATTTCACAAATATGTCCTATTTTCTTTAAATGTACTTGCTTACATTATCTCTCGCTCTCTCCTCTCTCTCTCTCTCTCTCTCTCTCTCTCTCGCTCTCTCGCTCTCTCCTCTCTCTCTCTCTCTCTCTAGGATCTGTGTAAGAAGCTCCACCAGCAGATTGATGCAGTGGATGAACAGAGATATGACACGCAAAGCAAAGTAGCCAAGTCTGATAAGGAGGTGCAGTTACATTCCTGGACAGATGGTGATTCTTCAGTATAAAGGGGGAATTTCACTGACGAGCATCTCTCTCTCTCTCTCTCTCTCTCTCTCTCTCTCTCTCTCTCTCTCTCTCTCTCTCTCTCTCTCTCTCTCTCTCTCTCTCTCTCTCTCTCTCTCTCTCTCTCTCTCTCTCTCTCTCTCTCTCTCTCTCTCTCTCTCTCTCTCTCTCTCTGTCTCTCTCTCTCTCTCTCTCTCTCTCTCTCTCTCTCTCTCTCTCTCTCTCTCTCTCTGTCTCTCTCTCTCTCTCTCTCTCTCTCTCTCTGTCTCTCTCTGTCTCTCTGTCTCTCTCTGTCTCTGTCTCTGTCTCTCTCTGTTCAGATTGAGGATCTGAAGATAAAACTACAAGACCTGAAGGGCAAGTTCAGGAAGCCCGTCCTGAAGAAAGTCCGCATGTCTGCTGATGCTATGCTCCAGGCTCTGCTGGGCTCCAAACACAAGGTGTCCATGGACCTGAGGGCCAACCTGAAGCAAGTCAAGAAGGAGGTCAAGGAGGAGGTAGGGTTGCTTCTATTTTACTGAGTAGGGTTGGAATGTGTCCAAGAGGCCCCATGCTAGACAGACTGCCTTACACAATTTTGAATATCAGGGTTCCCAACCACCTTATAACCTCATTCAAACTCCTCTCCTCTCCTCTCCTCTCCTCTCCTCTCCCCTCCTCTCCTCTCCTCTCCTCTCCTCTCCTCTCCTCTCCTCTCCTCTCCTCTCCTCTCCTCTCCTCTCCTCTCCTCTCCTCTCCTCTCCTCTCCTCTCCTCTCCTCTCCTCTTCCTCTTCCTCTTCCTCTTCCTCTCCCTTCTCTAACTCCACAGGTGAAAGATGCAGCTGACTGGCGTAAGAACATAGAGGACAAGGCTGGCATGGACGGTAGAAAGAAGATGTTTGAGTCTGACCCTTAAGACCCTTTAACAAGACCCCTAATATGTGTATTTGTGTTCATATGTCTCATCTGATAACATCCTTCATTTTAATCTACATTCTCCTCCTGTCATTTGTATTTACACTGCTCTGTCTAATAAAAGAAAATACTTCAATATATTTTTTTTTTTTTTTATAATGGGGGAAATGGACAAATTGTAAAATGTAAGCATGCGTGACTGTGAGTCAGTGGAGGCTCCTCAGAGGAGGAAGTGAAGGACCATCCTCCTCGGTCAATTTCATAAAAATAAAATAGCGAAACATTAAAAAAGTTATCCTTTGTAGATAAAACTATACTAAATATATTCACTATTATATTCAATTTCATAAATTCACGTCACCAAATAATTGATTAAAACACATTGTTTGCATTGAAGTTCTACAGTAGCCTCAGCAGCGCTCTGAAGGGTAGCACCATGGTGTAGCCGGAGGACAGCTAGCTTCCATCCTCCTCTGGGTACATTGACTTCAATACAAAACCTCGGAGGCTCACGGTTCTCACCCCCTTCCATAGACTTACACAGCAATTATGACAACTTCCACAGAAAGTCCTCCAACCTATCAGAGCTCTTGCAGATTGAACTGACATGTTGTCCACCCAATCAAAGGATCAGAGAATGAATCTAGTACTGAAAGCATAAGCTACAACTCGTTAGCACTGTAGTACATCAAATCTAGTGAGTAGTTGACTCAAAGATAGAGCAAGACAATAGTTGAACAGTTATGAACTAATTGATTTCTTCAAAAATCAAGGAGGAGCAAGAGAGAGAGAGAGAGAGAGAGATAGATATATTTCTTATTTTATTTAACTTTCAGTTACTTAGCTAGCGAATGCAGCTAGCTAGTTTAGCCTACTCAAATCCTGCTCAAACAGAGAAGGATGCTATGTTACTTGGCTGGCTATGGCTATCCAACAACGGAACTCTTCCAAGTCAAGGTTAGCGTTTGGTTTGATTCATTTATTGTCACCGTGGCCTGCCAGTGTAAGTGCTAAACTGCTTGCTGCTAACTGTATACTGTACTGCATGATTGTAGCGGGTTTACTAAAGTGTTAGCTTCTAGAAGCTATGTTGTTGACTTGACGTTAGCTAATATGGTGATAAGGATTTAGGCTGTGTGTAGCTGTTAGCGGTTATGATATGAAGGTTTGGCTTGGAAAGGTTTTTTTCGTCTGGTCACAGACAGCTGACGTGTTGTGCACTGAAGGCTACAAGTAAAGGGAAAGGTGAGACGAGGAGAGTACGTAGATGCCAGAAGGAATTATACAACAATCTGGCTGCTATGAAAAGTGTGTGCCTTTTACTGAGGAGTGGCTTCTGTCTGGCCCAACCATAAAGGCCTGATTGGTGGAGTTCTGCAGAGATGGTTGTCCTTCTGGAAGGTTCTCCCATCTCCACAGAGGAACTCTGGAGCTCTGTCAGAGTGACCATCGGGATCCTGGTCACCTCCCTGACCAAGGCCCTTCTCCCCGATTGTTCAGTTTGGCAGTGAGGCCAGCTCTAGGAAGAGTCTTGGTGGTCCCAAACTTCTTCCATATAAGAATGATGGAGACCACTGTGTTCTTGGGAATCTTCAATGCTGCAGAAATGTTTTGGTTCCCTTTCCCAGATCTGTGCCTCGATACAATCCTGTCTCGGAGCTCTACAGACAATTCCTTCGACATCATGGCTTGATTCTTTGTTCTGACATGCACTGTCAACTGTGGGACCTTATATAGACAGCTGTGTGACTTTCCCAAATCATGTCCAATCAATTGAATTTACCACAGGTGGACTCCAATAAAGTTGTAGAAACATCACAAGGATGATCAATGGAAACAGGATGCACCTAAGGTAAATGTTGAGTCTGATAGCAAAGGGTCTGAATACTTATGTTAATAAGGTATTTCAGTTTTTTGTTATCAATACATTTGCAAGTTTTTTTTCTTCACTTTGTCATTATGGGGTATTGTGATGTCATTATGGGGTATTGTGATGTCATTATGGGTTATTGTGATGTCATTATGGGGTATTATGATGTCATTATGGGGTATTGTGTGTATATTGATAAGGATGTTGTATTTATTTAATCCATTTTAGAATAAGGCTGTAACTCAACAAAATGTGGAAAAAGTTGAGGGGTCTGAATACTTTCCCAACAAACTGTATATTATAGTAAAAGAAAACTACAAAAATTAAAAACATTTTAATAAATTCATGGGGCCAAATTATGATGTAATTATGACATTGTAGGTTTCCGTAATATAAATAACCCATAATCCATTGTGCTTTTCCTCCACTAGATGGTATAACGCACACACACACACACACACACACACACACACACACACACACACACACACACACACACACACACACACACACACACACACACACACACACACACACACACACACACACACACAACAAACAGACACAGACTGGGGGATTCTTCTGAGACACTGGGGGATACCTCTGAGACCCTGGGGGTTCCTCTGAGACACTGGGGGTTCCTCTGAGACACTGGGGGTTCCTCTGAGACACTGGGGGATTCCTCTGAGACACTGGGGGATTCCTCTGAGACACTGGGGGATTCCTCTGAGACACTGGGGGGGGGGTTCCTCTGAGACACCGGGGGGTCCTCTAAGAGACTGGGGGGGTTCCTCTGAGACACTGGGGGATACCTCTGAGACCCTGGGGCGGTTCCTCTGAGACACTGGGAGGGGGGGGGGGGTACTCTGAGACACTGGGGGGGGGGATTCCTCTAAGACACTGGGGGATTCCTCTGAGACCCTGGGGGTTCTTCTGAGACACTGGGAGGGGGTACTCTGAGACACTGGGGGGGGAGTCCTCTGAGACACTGGGGGATTCCTCTGAGACACTGGGGGGGGGGGGATTCCTCTAAGACACTGGGGGGATTCCTCTAAGACACTGGGGCGATTCCTCTGAGACCCTGGGGGGGTTTCTCTGAGACACTGGGGGGGTTCCTTCACAGCTATCTTTGGGAGTGATGGGTGATGGACTTCCAGAGGGGCACAGTGGTACTCCCTACGGCCATTTTGTTTTTTTAGAAGATTCCAATGTTAGGAATAATGTTACGGATTTGGAATTATATAACGGAATTGTGTTCAGAATATGACTTGACTAGTGGCTACATATGACCAGGTCATGTTGGGGTCAGAATGGGGCGTGTCTAGTGGCTACATATGACCAGGTCGGGGTTGGGGTCAGAATAGGGCGTTTCTAGTGGCTATATATGTCCAGGTCATAGTTGATGGTACATGTCTAGTGGTTTGGGGCTCATGCTTCGGGCTTGTTTCACAAATCTGTAAAGTTGTACAACTGAGCTCATGTTGAACGATTGATTGATTGAATGAAAATTCACAGTTCCATTATCATTTCACAGAATGACTGGAGATAAATTGCTGATTGGCTTCTGCTCTCCACATGATATATATTCTAACATTATTTACAAACATATTCAAGGGTTTCCGCAGGTTACATTTACCTGAAGCTGTAATGCTGCGGATCACAGCCCACACCCGTGTCCTGATCTGTTCAACCCTTCACCACTAGAGGGCGTATGTGTGTGTTCTTCATCTACAGTCTCCTTTGAGTTCAACACATAACAGCCAGGTCCTGATCTGTTCAACCCTTCACCACTAGAGGGCGTATGTGTGTGTTCTTCATCTACAGTCTCCTTTCAGTTCAACACATAACAGCCAGGTCCTGATCTGTTCAACCCTTCACCACTAGAGGGCGTATGTATGTGTTCATCTACAGTCTCCTTTCAGTTCAACACATAACAGCCAGGTCCTGGGCGTGTGAGGTTTAGTGAGGTGATTCTGATCACTGCATGTGTATGTGTGTTGACATAACAGGACTCAGACAGATCCTCTCCCTTCCTGGATATTAACCTATGAGAAGGGGAGTATGATATCAGATGACCTGTGTTTTGGACCAGTTCCTATTTACCTTAGTCATGGGAAAATGTGTCAAAACGGTCTGTTTTGACTAGTGTCGTGAACTTTGACCTCCCTCCGTAGGAATCTAAAAGCAATCAACCCTCCCAGTCAGATTATTATCATGAACTGTCTCTATGGGTTAAAATTCAATAAAACAATTTACTTTTGAGCTGAGCAGAATGAGTGATTCTTAAGCATCTCCCAGGCGACATCTTGAGGAGGGGTTATCTAGATGAACTTGTCAACTTTACGTGAGGAGGAAAGAGGAGGACGCTCTAGAGGCTCCTCACGGGAATCTAATGACTCTTCGTCTAGAGTAGAGAAGTGAAGGAGGAAGGAGGAGGACGCTCTAGAGGCTCCTCACTGGAATCTAATGACTCTTCGTCTAGAGTAGAGAAGTGAAGGAGGAAGAAGGAAGACGCTCTAGAGGCTCCTCACTGGAATCTAATGACTCTTCGTCTAGAGTAGAGAAGTGAAGGAGGAAGGAGGAGGACGCTCTAGAGGCTCCTCACTGGAATCTAATGACTCTTCGTCTAGAGTAGAGAAGTGAAGGAGGAAGGAGGAGGACGCTCTAGAGGCTCCTCACTGGAATCTAATGACTCTTCGTTTAGAGTAGAGAAGTGAAGGAGGAAAGAGGAGGACGCTCTAGAGGCTCCTCACGGGAATCTAATGACTCTTCGTCTAGAGTAGAGAAGTGGAGGAAGAAGGAAGACGCTCTAGAGGCTCCTCACGGAATCTAATGACTCTTCGTCTAGAGTAGAGAAGTGAAGGAGGAAGAAGGAAGACGCTCTAGAGGCTCCTCACGGAATCTAATGACTCTTCGTCTAGAGTAGAGAAGTGAAGGAGGAAGAAGGAAGACGCTCTAGAGGCTCCTCACGGAATCTAATGACTCTTTGTCTAGAGTAGAGAAGTGAAGGAGGAAGGAGGAAGACGGTGGTGGCAGTGTGGTGTCTCTCTGTTCAAACCATTTAAAGAAGCACTCTACCAAATGAGAGAGATAGAGAGAGAGAGAGAGAGAGAGAGAGAGAGAGAGAGAGAGAGAGAGAGAGAGAGAGAGAGAGAGAGAGAGAGAGAGAGAGAGAGAGAGAGAGAGGAGAGGGAGAGAGGGAGGGAGAGAGAGGGAGAGACAGAGACAGAGACAGAGACAGAGAGAGAGATAGAGAGAGAGAGAGAGAGAGAGAGAGAGAGAGAGAGAGAGAGAGAGAGAGAGAGAGAGAGAGAGAGAGAGAGAGAGAGAGAGAGAGAGAGAGAGAGAGAGAGAGAGAGAGAGAGAGGGAGAGGGAGAGACAGAGACAGAGACAGAGACAGAGACAGAGACAGAGACAGAGACAGAGGGAGAGGGAGAGGGAGAGACAGAGGGAAGCAGAGACAGAGACAGAGACAAAGACAGAGACAGAGACAGAGACAGAGACAGAGACAGAGAGAGAGAGAGAGAGAGAGAGAGAGAGAGAGAGAGAGAGAGAGAGAGAGAGAGAGAGAGAGAGAGAGAGAGAGAGAGAGAGAGAGAGAGAGAGAGAGAGAGAGAGAGAGAGAGAGAGAGAGAGAGAGAGAGAGAGAGAGAGAGAGAGAGAGAGAGAGAGAGAGAGAAAATGCTCAATGGAATTCAGTGGTGGAAAAAGCACCCCAATGTCATACTTCAGTAAAAGTAAAGATACCTTAATAGAAAATGACTCAAGTAAAAGTGAGAGTCACCCAGTAAAAGTCTAAAAGTATTTTGCTTACATATACATAAGTATCAAAAGTACATTTAATTGCAAAAAAATATACTTAAGAATCAAAAGTAAAAGTAAAAGAATAAATCATTTAAAATTCCTTATATGAACCTATTTAATCCCATCAGTCACAATAGTGACCGTAAAAACAACATTTCCAGTTATAAGGCTCTAAACATGTTACTGAATGATGTATCAATGTATTTCCAGTTATAAGGCTCTATGTTACTGAATGACATATCAATGTATTTCCAGTTATAAGGCTCTAAACATGTTACTGAATGACGTATCAATGTATTTCCAGTTATAAGGCTCTAAACATGTTACTGAATGACGTATCAATGTATTTCCAGTTATAAGGCTCTAAACATGTTACTGAATGACGTGTCAATGTATTTCCAGTTATAAGGCTCTAAACATGTTACTGAAGGACGTGTCAATGTATTTCCAGTTATAAGGCTCTAAACATGTTACTGAATGATGTATCAATGTATTTCCAGTTATAAGGCTCTAAACATGTTACTGAAGGACGTGTCAATTTATTTCCAGTTATAAGGCTCTAAACATGTTACTGAAGGACGTGTCAATGTATTTCCAGTTATAAGGCTCTAAACATGTTACTGAATGACGTGTCAATGTATTTCCAGTTATAAGGCTCTATGTTACTGAATGATGTATCAATGTATTTCCAGTTATAAGGCTCTAAACATGTTACTGAATGACATATCAATGTATTTCCAGTTATAAGGCTCTAAACATGTTACTGAATGACATATCAATGTATTTCCAGTTATAAGGCTCTAAACATGTTACTGAATGACATATCAATGTATTTCCAGTTATAAGGCTCTAAACATGTTACTGAATGACGTGTCAATGTATTTCCAGTTATAAGGCTCTAAACATGTTACTGAATGACATATCAAACATACTGAATGATGTATCAATGTATTTCCAGTTATAAGGCTCTATGTTACTGAAGGACGTGTAAATGTATTTCCAGCAAATATTGAAATAATAAAAAGATCTCAATGAAATATGTGCAGTGTCACATGTTTCCTGTAAATTGTCACATGACCAGAGCTGTTTACTTCCTGGTTGCACCATGAGAAGATGATGCTCCCCAAAAAAACTCCCTAAAAACAAAAGGTTAGTAAATGCATGTTACTTTAATTTATCCGTTATTTTACCAGGTAAAGTTGACTGAGAACACGTTCTCATTTACAGCAACGACCTGGGGAATAGTTACAGGGGAGTGGAGGAGGGGGATGAATGAGCCAATTGTAAACTGGGGATTATATTAGGTGACCGTGATGGTTTGAGGGCCAGATTGGGAATTTAGTATAAAGATAGGACAAAGATCTTTGTTACACATAATCTTTAAGGTGTCGTATTGATATATGCATTTGTAATAATAATAAATAATAATATATATTATTATTATTATTATTATTATTATTATTATATTATTATTTGTAATGACTCAACTTCGTTCAGTGTGGTCGTAGAATGAGTAAACATGTTGAAGGCAACAATAGTGACCGGGGGATTAACACAGTGCATCGAGGTATACACATAGTTATACACATACATAGTTATTGTTTGACCAAACTTTCTACTCTGTTCTTTCTTTTAGTTTCACTTCCAGTCAAGTTCTAGATATGTTGTTATCTAGGTGACCGTCACGACGAGGCGTGCACATTGCGGTTCTCTTCCAAAATGAGGAAGATGCTGTCCTCAGTGATAGTGATAGTGATGGGTCAAAGACTATGATGGGGAGACAGGCCATTGGCTAGCCAGGCGGGTTGAATGCGTATGCTGAACCTATCACAAACAGATCATGACAGGGACACCGATATCAGTGATGTTGACCATGCTGTTATATAGACCATGCTGTTATATAGACCATGCTGTTATATAGACCATGCTGCTATATAGACCATGCTGCTATATAGACCATGCTGCTATATAGACCATGCTGCTATATAGACCATGCTGTTATATAGACCATGCTGCTATATAGACCATGCTGTTATATAGACCATGCTGTTATATAGACCATGCTGTTATATAGACCATGCTGTTATATAGACCATGCTGTTATATAGACCATGCTGTTATATAGACCATGCTGTTATATAGACCATGCTGTTATATAGACCATGCTGTTATATAGACCATGCTGTTATATAGACCATGCTGTTATATAGACCATGCTGCTATATAGACCATGCTGTTATATAGACCATGCTGCTATATAGACCATGCTGTTATATAGACCATGCTGTTATATAGACCATGCTGTTATATAGACCATGCTGTTATATAGACCATGCTGTTATATAGACCATGCTGCTATATAGACCATGCTGTTATATAGACCATGCTGCTATATAGACCATGCTGTTATATAGACCATGCTGTTATATAGACCATGCTGTTATATAGACCATGCTGTTATATAGACCATGCTGCTATATAGACCATGCTGTTATATAGACCATGCTGTTATATAGACCATGCTGTTATATAGACCATGCTGTTATATAGACCATGCTGCTATATAGACCATGCTGTTATATAGACCATGCTGTTATATAGACCATGCTGCTATATAGACCATGCTGTTATATAGACCATGCTGTTATATAGACCATGCTGTTATATAGACCATGCTGTTATATAGACCATGCTGTTATATAGACCATGCTGCTATATAGACCATGCTGTTATATAGACCATGCTGTTATATAGACCATGCTGCTATATAGACCATGCTGTTATATAGACCATGCTGTTATATAGACCATGCTGTTATATAGACAATGCTGTTATATAGACCATGCTGTTATATAGACCATGCTGCTATATAGACCATGCTGTTATATAGACCATGCTGTTATATAGACCATGCTGTTATATAGACCATGCTGCTATATAGACCATGCTGTTATATAGACCATGCTGTTATATAGACCATGCTGCTATATAGACCATGCTGTTATATAGACCATGCTGCTATATAGACCATGCTGTTATATAGACCATGCTGTTATATAGACCATGCTGTTATATAGACCATGCTGTTATATAGACCATGCTGTTATATAGACCATGCTGTTATATAGACCATGCTGTTATATAGACCATGCTGCTATATAGACCATGCTGTTATATAGACCATGCTGTTATATAGACCATGCTGTTATATAGACCATGCTGTTATATAGACCATGCTGTTATATAGACCATGCTGTTATATAGACCATGCTGCTATATAGACCATGCTGTAATATAGACCATGCTGTTATATAGACCATGCTGTTATATAGACCATGCTGTTATATAGACCATGCTGTTATATAGACCATGCTGTTATATAGACCATGCTGTTATATAGACCATGCTGCTATATAGACCATGCTGTTATATAGACCATGCTGTTATATAGACCATGCTGTTATATAGACCATGCTGTTATATAGACCATGCTGTTATATAGACCATGCTGTTATATAGACCATGCTGCTATATAGACCATGCTGTTATATAGACCATGCTGTTATATAGACCATGATGTTATATAGACCATGATGTTATATAGACCATGCTGTTATATAGACCATGCTGCTATATAGACCATGCTGTTATATAGACCATGCTGTTATATAGACCATGCTGTTATATAGACCATGCTGTTATATAGACCATGCTGTTATATAGACCATGCTGTTATATAGACCATGCTGTTATATAGACCATGCTGTTATATAGACCATGCTGCTATATAGACCATGCTGTTATATAGACCATGCTGTTATATAGACCATGCTGTTATATAGACCATGCTGTTATATAGACCATGCTGTTATATAGACCATGCTGTTATATAGACCATGCTGCTATATAGACCATGCTGTTATATAGACCATGCTGTTATATAGACCATGCTGTTATATAGACCATGCTGTTATATAGACCATGCTGTTATATAGACCATGCTGCTATATAGACCATGCTGTTATATAGACCATGCTGTTATATAGACCATGCTGCTATATAGACCATGCTGTTATATAGACCATGCTGTTATAAAAAAAATATATAAAAAAAATATGCCATTTAGCAGACGCTTTTATCCAAAGCGACTTACAGTCATGTGTGCATAGACCATGCTGTTATATAGACCATGCTGTTATATAGACCATGCTGTTATATAGACCATGCTGTTATATAGACCATGCTGTTATATAGACCATGCTGCTATATAGACCATGCTGCTATATAGACCATGCTGTTATATAGACCATGCTGTTATATAGACCATGCTGTTATATAGACCATGATGCTATATAGACCATGCTGTTATATAGACCATGCTGCTATATAGACCATGCTGTTATATAGACCATGCTGTTATATAGACCATGCTGTTATATAGACCATGCTGTTATATAGACCATGCTGTTATATAGACCATGCTGTTATATAGACCATGCTGTTATATAGACCATGCTGCTATATAGACCATGCTGTTATATAGACCATGCTGTTATATAGACCATGCTGCTATATAGACCATGCTGCTATATAGACCATGCTGTTATATAGACCATGCTGTTATATAGACCATGCTGTTATATAGACCATGCTGTTATATAGACCATGCTGTTATATAGACCATGCTGTTATATAGACCATGCTGCTATATAGACCATGCTGTTATATAGACCATGCTGTTATATAGACCATGCTGTTATATAGACCATGCTGTTATATAGACCATGCTGTTATATAGACCATGCTGTTATATAGACCATGCTGCTATATAGACCATGCTGTTATATAGACCATGCTGTTATATAGACCATGCTGTTATATAGACCATGCTGTTATATAGACCATGCTGTTATATAGACCATGCTGTTATATAGACCATGCTGCTATATAGACCATGCTGTTATATAGACCATGCTGTTATATAGACCATGCTGTTATATAGACCATGCTGTTATATAGACCATGCTGTTATATAGACCATGCTGTTATATAGACCATGCTGCTATATAGACCATGCTGTTATATAGACCATGCTGTTATATAGACCATGCTGTTATATAGACCATGCTGTTATATAGACCATGCTGTTATATAGACCATGCTGTTATATAGACTATGCTGCTATATAGACCATGCTGTTATATAGACCATGCTGTTATATAGACCATGCTGTTATATAGACCATGCTGTTATATAGACCATGCTGCTATATAGACCATGCTGTTATATAGACCATGCTGCTGTATAGACCATGCTGTTATATAGACCATGCTGTTATATAGACCATGCTGTTATATAGTCCATGCTGCGAATCCAAATCCACACCAGGGCTGAGAGACAGACAGTGTTGTAGCCAATGTTATACTGTATGACGAGAGGACCTGATTGAAAACACATGTGGTACACAAATGCAGTAGGTGAGAGCCAACGTTGTTCTCAGTTAAATTGTTGCCTCAAACGTTACGTCCACACTGGGTCTAGGAAATAACTGCAGTAGGTGTGTGAATTACCTCATGCTTCCATTCATCACTCAAACGATTATTGTTGCTCAACGAGACCTGGGCTCAAATATTATCTGAAATATTTTAGTGCATTTTATAGTTTTCTCTCGCTTTCCTGAAATGGCCTACAGTTTTGGAACTATTCTATTGCTCCATTAAGCCTAGGCTCAGATACATTATTTAAAATGGTATTTCAACCCAGGTCCAGACGAGTGTCTCTGGTTCAGTCAGGTGTGATATCTCCAGTCCAGGAGAGTATCTCTGGTTCAGTCAGCTGTGATATCTCCAGTCCAGGAGAGTATCTCTGGTTCAGTCAGGTGTGATATCTCCAGTCCAGGAGAGTATCTCTGGTTCAGTCAGGTGTGATATCTCCAGTCCAGGAGAGTATCTCTGGTTCAGTCAGGTGTGATATCTCCAGTCCAGGAGAGTATCTCTGGTTCAGTCAGGTGTGATATCTCCAGTCCAGGAGAGTATCTCTGGTTCAGTCAGGTGTGATATCTCCAGTCCAGGAGAGTATCTCTGGTTCAGTCAGGTGTGATATCTCCAGTCCAGGAGAGTATCTCTGGTTCAGTCAGGTGTGATATCTCCAGTCCAGGAGAGTATCTCTGGTTCAGTCAGCTGTGATATCTCCAGTCCAGGAGAGTATCTCTGGTTCAGTCAGGTGTGATATCTCCAGTCCAGGAGAGTATCTCTGGTTCAGTCAGGTGTGATATCTCCAGTCCAGGAGAGTATCTCTGGTTCAGTCAGGTGTGATATCTCCAGTCCAGGAGAGTATCTCTGGTTCAGTCAGGTGTGATATCTCCAGTCCAGGAGAGTATCTCTGGTTCAGTCAGGTGTGATATCTCCAGTCCAGGAGAGTATCTCTGGTTCAGTCAGGTGTGATATCTCCAGTCCAGGAGAGTATCTCTGGTTCAGTCAGGTGTGATATCTCCAGTCCAGGAGAGTATCTCTGGTTCAGTCAGGTGTGATATCTCCAGTCCAGGAGAGTATCTCTGGTTCAGTCAGGTGTGATATCTCCAGTCCAGGAGAGTATCTCTGGTTCAGTCAGGTGTGATATCTCCAGTCCAGGAGAGTATCTCTGGTTCAGTCAGGTGTGATATCTCCAGTCCAGGAGAGTATCTCTGGTTCAGTCAGGTGTGATATCTCCAGTCCAGGAGAGTATCTCTGGTTCAGTCAGGTGTGATATCTCCAGTCCAGGAGAGTATCTCTGGTTCAGTCAGCTGTGATATCTCCAGTCCAGGAGAGTATCTCTGGTTCAGTCAGGTGTGATATCTCCAGTCCAGGAGAGTATCTCTGGTTCAGTCAGGTGTGATATCTCCAGTCCAGGAGAGTATCTCTGGTTCAGTCAGGTGTGATATCTCCAGTCCAGGAGAGTATCTCTGGTTCAGTCAGGTGTGATATCTCCAGTCCAGGAGAGTATCTCTGGTTCAGTCAGGTGTGATATCTCCAGTCCAGGAGAGTATCTCTGGTTCAGTCAGGTGTGATATCTCCAGTCCAGGAGAGTATCTCTGGTTCAGTCAGGTGTGATATCTCCAGTCCAGGAGAGTATCTCTGGTTCAGTCAGGTGTGATATCTCCAGTCCAGGAGAGTATCTCTGGTTCAGTCAGGTGTGATATCTCCAGTCCAGGAGAGTATCTCTGGTTCAGTCAGGTGTGATATCTCCAGTCCAGGAGAGTATCTCTGGTTCAGTCAGGTGTGATATCTCCAGTCCAGGAGAGTATCTCTGGTTCAGTCAGGTGTGATATCTCCAGTCCAGGAGAGTATCTCTGGTTCAGTCAGGAGTGATATCTCCAGTCCAGGAGAGTATCTCTGGTTCAGTCAGCTGTGATATCTCCAGTCCAGGAGAGTATCTCTGGTTCAGTCAGGTGTGATATCTCCAGTCCAGGAGAGTATCTCTGGTTCAGTCAGGTGTGATATCTCCAGTCCAGGAGAGTATCTCTGGTTCAGTCAGGTGTGATATCTCCAGTCCAGGAGAGTATCTCTGGTTCAGTCAGGTGTGATATCTCCAGTCCAGGAGAGTATCTCTGGTTCAGTCAGGTGTGATATCTCCAGTCCAGGAGAGTATCTCTGGTTCAGTCAGGTGTGATATCTCCAGTCCAGGAGAGTATCTCTGGTTCAGTCAGGTGTGATATCTCCAGTCCAGGAGAGTATCTCTGGTTCAGTCAGGTGTGATATCTCCAGTCCAGGAGAGTATCTCTGGTTCAGTCAGGTGTGATATCTCCAGTCCAGGAGAGTATCTCTGGTTCAGTCAGGTGTGATATCTCCAGTCCAGGAGAGTATCTCTGGTTCAGTCAGGTGTGATATCTCCAGTCCAGGAGAGTATCTCTGGTTCAGTCAGGTGTGATATCTCCAGTCCAGGAGAGTATCTCTGGTTCAGTCAGGTGTGATATCTCCAGTCCAGGAGAGTATCTCTGGTTCAGTCAGGTGTGATATCTCCAGTCCAGGAGAGTATCTCTGGTTCAGTCAGGTGTGATATCTCCAGTCCAGGAGAGTATCTCTGGTTCAGTCAGGTGTGATATCTCCAGTCCAGGAGAGTATCTCTGGTTCAGTCAGGTGTGATATCTCCAGTCCAGGAGAGTATCTCTGGTTCAGTCAGGTGTGATATCTCCAGTCCAGGAGAGTATCTCTGGTTCAGTCAGGAGTGATATCTCCAGTCCAGGAGAGTATCTCTGGTTCAGTCAGCTGTGATATCTCCAGTCCAGGAGAGTATCTCTGGTTCAGTCAGGTGTGATATCTCCAGTCCAGGAGAGTATCTCTGGTTCAGTCAGGTGTGATATCTCCAGTCCAGGAGAGTATCTCTGGTTCAGTCAGGTGTGATATCTCCAGTCCAGGAGAGTATCTCTGGTTCAGTCAGGTGTGATATCTCCAGTCCAGGAGAGTATCTCTGGTTCAGTCAGGTGTGATATCTCCAGTCCAGGAGAGTATCTCTGGTTCAGTCAGGTGTGATATCTCCAGTCCAGGAGAGTATCTCTGGTTCAGTCAGGTGTGATATCTCCAGTCCAGGAGAGTATCTCTGGTTCAGTCAGGTGTGATATCTCCAGTCCAGGAGAGTATCTCTGGTTCAGTCAGGTGTGATATCTCCAGTCCAGGAGAGTATCTCTGGTTCAGTCAGGTGTGATATCTCCAGTCCAGGAGAGTATCTCTGGTTCAGTCAGCTGTGATATCTCCAGTCCAGGAGAGTATCTCTGGTTCAGTCAGGTGTGATATCTCCAGTCCAGGAGAGTATCTCTGGTTCAGTCAGGTGTGATATCTCCAGTCCAGGAGAGTATCTCTGGTTCAGTCAGCTGTGATATCTCCAGTCCAGGAGAGTATCTCTGGTTCAGTCAGGTGTGATATCTCCAGTCCAGGAGAGTATCTCTGGTTCAGTCAGCTGTGATATCTCCAGTCCAGGAGAGTATCTCTGGTTCAGTCAGGTGTGATATCTCCAGTCCAGGAGAGTATCTCTGGTTCAGTCAGCTGTGATATCTCCAGTCCAGGAGAGTATCTCTGGTTCAGTCAGGTGTGATATCTCCAGTCCAGGAGAGTATCTCTGGTTCAGTCAGGTGTGATATCTCCAGTCCAGGAGAGTATCTCTGGTTCAGTCAGGTGTGATATCTCCAGTCCAGGAGAGTATCTCTGGTTCAGTCAGGTGTGATATCTCCAGTCCAGGAGAGTATCTCTGGTTCAGTCAGGTGTGGTATCTCCAGTCCAGGAGAGTATCTCTGGTTCAGTCAGGTATGGTATCTCCAGTCCAGGAGAGTATCTCTGGTTCAGTCAGGTGTGATATCTCCAGTCCAGGAGAGTATCTCTGGTTCAGTCAGCTGTGGCCATGATGTTACGTTACACACTGTCATTGTTTCTCTCCAAATGTCAAGGACAGACAAAGTGTTTCTAACAGGGAGGATTTTGGAGAAGACAAACGGATACAACAAGATTAATGTGCTACTCAGCTGTGTCTGCGTCTTGTTCGATAGGACAGATTAAAAGTGTCCCGTTTCAGTTCGGGGCAGCTGCCAAATCATTACACGGCTCGTGCAGAAATCTTCACGGAGAGAGAACAGCTGATTGGGCTTATCTGGAATGACATGTACAGTGAGCACATCGTATACTATACACACGCTGGGTAACCCCAACAGCTAAATTCACCCAAACTAGTCAAATTCATACACACGCTGAGTAACCCCAACAGCTAAATTCACCCAAACTAGTCAAATTCATACACACGCTGGGTAACCCCAACAGCTAAATTCACCCAAACTAGTCAAATTCATACACACGCTGGGTAACCCCAACAGCTAAATTCACCCAAACTAGTCAAATTCATACACACGCTGAGTACCCCCAACAGCTAAATTCACCCAAACTAGTCAAATTCATACACACGCTGGGTAACCCCAACAGCTAAATTCACCCAAACTAGTCAAATTCATACACACGCTGGGTAACCCCAACAGCTACATTCACCCAAACTAGTCAAATTCATACACACGCTGGGTAACCCCAACAGCTAAATTCACCCAAACTAGTCAAATTCACCAGAAACATCCCCTTCTTGAAACAGAATAAGAGCTGTATTGGTTAAATACAACATGAAATTAGACAACTTCAGACCCTCCCTGGTTTCAATGTAATGGTCCCTCCTCCTTTCACCAGACATGTCTGACGTCAGTGTTTGACCTTAAAGCCGAGGCTCCATGTCTGCCTCCCTGTCGCCCTATGTAGTGCACTACATTTACATAGGGCTCTATAGGGAGTAGGGGGCCAGGCAAATACCCAAAGGGCTCCATAGGGAGCAGGGGGCCAGGAAAATACCCAAAGGGCTCCATAGGGAGTAGGGGGCCATTTGAGAGGCAAAACCATGTATCTGTAATTTCTATGCCCTGTGAGTTTTACTCTGTTTTCCACCAGAACTGCTTTACAAGGGGACCTGGCAACATGGAAGGCTGATGGGGGGGGGGGGGGGGGGGTACCAAGCAACGTAGGGTACTGGGAGATTATTTTGTCCAACCAGTGTGTGTATCCAACCATGTGTGTGTAAGTGAGTGCGTGTGTGTGTGATTTCTTTGTTCAACAGAAGTCTTACATGTGATCATTAAAGAATTAGCCTGCATCTGTGGGCGTGCGTGCTTTGTCATGTTGCCGTGGTAACGTTTTTTTGGTGGAGTGTTTGTGAGTTTGTGGGTCCCGTGAGGGGCTGAAGAGAGAGGGGTGGATCGCTCATGAGGGAGTGTGTGTGTGTGCATGTGTCAGTGGTAGGGAGTGTTTTGGGCATTACTCTTCTCCCTGTCTGGATGGAGAAACACAGAATAAGAGAAAGGAAGGAGACAGAGGATGATGAAGGGTAACATGAGGAGGATGAAGGGTAATAGGAGGAGGATGAAGGGGAACATGAGGAGGAGGAAGGGTAATAGGAGGAGGATGAAGGGGAACATGAGGAGGAGGAAGGTAACATGAGGAGGATGAAGGGGAACATGAGGAGGAGGAAGGTAACATGATGAGGAGGAAGGTAATAGGATGAGGATGAAGGGTAATAGGATGAGGATGAAGGGGCACATGAGGAGGAGGAAGGGTAATAGGAGGAGGATGAAGGGTAATAGGAGGAGGAAGGGTAATAGGAGGAGGATGAAGGGGAACATGAGGAGGAGGAAGGGTGATAGGAGGAGGATGAAGGGTAATAGGAGGAGGAAGGGTAATAGGAGGAGGATGAAGGGGAACATGAGGAGGAGGAAGGGTAATAGGAGGAGGATGAAGGGGAACATGAGGAGGAGGAAGGGTGATAGGAGGAGGATGAAGGGTAATAGGAGGAGGAAGGGTAATAGGAGGAGGATGAAGGGGAACATGAGGAGGAGGAAGGGTAATAGGAGGAGGATGAAGGGTAATAGGAGGAGGAAGGGTAATAGGAGGAGGATGAAGGGGAACATGAGGAGGAGGAAGGTAACATGAGGAGGAGGAAGGGTAATAGGATGAGGATGAAGGGGCCATGAGGAGGAGGAAGGGTAATAGGATGAGGATGAAGGGTAATAGGAGGAGGAAGGGTAATAGGAGGAGGATGAAGGGGAACATGAGGAGGAGGAAGGTAACATGAGGAGGATGAAGGGGAACATGAGGAGGAGGAAGGTAACATGATGAGGATGAAGGGAAAAGGAGGCGGATGAGGGGAACATGAGGAGACACCACTCATAACCATGAGTTTCTCATAGGAACATTTAGTCATTTAATACAGCTATTTAGTGTGTTGGACAATGTCCCCCATAGCTCTCTCTTTAGAGCTCTCTCTTTAGAGCTCTCTCTTTGTCCCCCACAGCTCTCTCTTTCTCCCCCACAGCTCTCACTTTGTTCCCCCATAGATCCCTCTTTCTCCCCCACAGCTCTCTCTTTGTCCCCCCACAGCTCTCTCTTTGTCCCCCCACAGCTCTCTCTTTGTCCCCCCACAGCTCTCTCTTTAGAGCTCTCTGTCCCCCACAGCTCTCTCTTTAGAGCTCTCTTTGTCCCCTACAGCTCTCTCTTTAGAGCTCTCTCTTTGTCCCCCCACAGCTCTCTCTTTCTCCCCCACAGCTCTCTCTTTGTCCACCCACAGCTCTCTCTTTGTCCCCCACAGCTCTCTCTTTCTCCCCCACAGCTCTCTCTTTCTCTCTTTGTCCCCCACAGCTCTCTCTTTGTCCCCCACAGCTCTCTCTTTGTCCCCCCACAGCTCTCTCTTAGTCCCCCACAGCTCTCTCTTTGTCCCCCCACAGCTCTCTCTTTGTCCCCCACAGCTCTCTATTTAGAGCTCTCTCGTGTGTGTGTGTGTGTGTGTGTGTGTGTGTGTGTGTGTGTGTGTGTGTGTGTGTGTGTGTGTGTGTGTGTGTGTGTGTGTGTGTGTGTGTGTGTGTGTGTGTGTGTGTGTGTGTGTGTGTGTGTGTGTGTGCGTGTGTGTTTAACATGTTCTCCAATGGTTCAGTCTTTCCCTTCTGTTCCTTTGTGGAGTTCGCCTTCCCAACTCACCCTGTGTGTGATGCCAAGAAAAGTGAGAAGTGTGTGTGTGCGTGTGTGTGTGCGTGTGTGTGTGTGTGTGTGTGTGTGTGTGTGTGTGTGTGTGTGTGTGTGTGTGTGTGTGTGTGTGCGTGTGTGTGTGTGTGTGTGTGTGCGTGTGTGTGTGTGTTGTCTGGTTGGGTTTTGGTCTGCTGCTCAGCTGTTTGGCTGATTAGTTAGTAGGCCTCTAATCGAACACCATTTGGTTCAGAGACAATAGGACCTTTGTTTGATTGAACATTTGGTGAAAACACATTATTATTGTCGATCTCTTCCGATATAACGTTATAATTTTAGAGGCAGAGGGTCCTGCGCTACCCACTGAAACAAGGTATATCATTAATATCACATGAAGGAACTCAACCATCTGTTCCAGCAACAATACGTTGAACATGAGGTTCAGAACCCCCTGGAGTCAGTCGACGCACCGGTGCCTCAATCTGAAACCCCCTGGAGTCAGTCGACGCACCGGTGCCTCAATCTGAAACCCCCTGGAGTCAGTCGACGCACCGGTGCCTCAATCTGAAACCCCCTGGAGTCAGTCGACGCACCGGTGCCTCAATCTGAAACCCCCT
>NW_025745776.1:10000-27500 GCF_021184085.1 Oncorhynchus gorbuscha | reverse complement strand
TGTTTCTGCCAGATGTTGGTGTGTGTTAGTTGGTGTTTCTGCCAGGTGTTGTGTGTGTTAGTTGGTGTTTCTGCCAGGTGTTGTGTGTGTTAGTTGGTGTTTCTGCCAGGTCTTTGTGTGTGTGTTAGTTGGTGTTTCTGCCAGGTGTTGGTGTGTGTTAGTTGGTGTTTCTGCCAGGTCTTTGTGTGTGTTAGTTGGTGTTTCTGCCAGGTGTTGTGTGTGTTAGTTGGTGTTTCTGCCAGGTCTTTGTGTGTGTTAGTTGGTGTTTCTGCCAGGTGTTGTGTGTGTTAGTTGGTGTTTCTGCCAGGTGTTGTGTGTTGTTCTGGTTGTTAATTGATGCTATTTAGATGTAGCTGACCATCAGGTGTTCTGGGATGTAGCAACCTTCATATGTGATGTCTGTTACTGGGAGGGATGCAGTAACCTTCATATGTGATGTCTGTTACTGGGAGGTGAAACCTTCATATGTGATGTCTGTTACTGGGAGGTGAAACCTTCATGTGTGATGTCTGTTACTGGGAGGTGAAACCTTCATATGTGATGTCTGTTACTGGGAGGTGAAACCTTCATGTGTGATGTCTGTTACTGGGAGGGATGCAGTAACCTTCATATGTGATGTCTGTTACTGGGAGGTGAAACCTTCATATGTGTTGTCTGTTACTGGGAGGTGAAACCTTCATATCACCACCCCCTGTATCTCCATTCTGTGGTTCTGTGGAAAGTGGTTCAACGTTGATATGGTAGAAAAAGTAGCACATTCCTACTGCTCACTAATGTCTGAAGGGACGTCTTTATTAACCAGACAGGTTAACAGTGTTCTTATTGAACAGCAGCTGCCGGTCTCACAGACATTTACTCTGCTGCATTCCCAAAGAGACAGTCTGTGCACCAATTACCGACAACCAGTTAATTACTGCTCATGGACAGGAAATTGGTCAAACAATGTCCTGCCTTACAGCACGGTGCCACTTTAGGAGAGCAACTCCTATACAACTCCTATACAACTCCAACTCCTATACAACTTCTATACAACTCCAACTCCTATACAACTCCTATACAACTCCAAGTCTTATACAACTCCAACTCCTATACAACTCCTATACAACTCCTATACAACTCCAACTCCTATACAACTCCAACTCCTATACAACTCCAACTCTTATACAACTCCTATACAACTCCTATACAACTCCAACTCCTATACAACTCCAACTCTTATACAACTCCAACTCTTATACAACTCCAACTCTTATACAACTCCAACTCTTATACAACTCCTATACAACTCCTATACAACTCCAACTCCTATACAACTCCAACTCTTATACAACTCCAACTCTAATACAACTCCAACTCCTATACAACTCCAACTCCTATACAACTCCAACTCCTATACAACTCCAACTCTTATACAACTCCAACTCTTATACAACTCCTATACAACTCCAACTCTAATACAACTCCAACTCTTATACAACTCCAACTCCTATACAACTCCAACTCTTATACAACTCCAACTCTTATACAACTCCAACTCCTATACAAGCTGCAGTTTAAACCAGTTCTGATAAACACACACCTCTAAAGAAGACAATAGTGAGACCACTAACTTTACAAAGAGGGAACTGTCTACCCCCGTCCCTCATCAACTGGTGTTTATTGTTCTGCTGGAGGTTAAAATGGACCCCTCCCTTCCTCCCTCCGGGGACCACCCTCCAGGCCTTTGACTGGGGCTCAGGGGTTTGACCTGTTGAACTCCCACTAATAATAACTTAGTGGGAGTTCATATCTGGTGAGATGGATCGGCCAATCATCTTCGGGGAGAGAGAAGAGAGGGGAGAGAGAGAAGAGAGGGGAGAGAGGGAAGAGGGGAGAGAGAGAAGAGAGGGGAGAGAGGGAAGAGGGGAGAGAGAGAAGAGAGGGGAGAGAGAGAAGAGAGGGGAGAGAGAGAAGAGAGGGGAGAGAGAGAAGAGAGGGGAGAGAGAGAAAAGAGGGGAGAGAGAGAAGAGAGGGAGAGAGAAGAGAGGGAGAGAGAGAGAAGAGAGGGGAGAGAGAAGAGAGGGAGAGAGAGAAGAGAGGGAGAGAGGGAAGAGGGGAGAGAGAGAAGAGAGGGGAGAGAGAAGAGAGGGAGAGAGAGAAGAGAGGGAGAGAGAGAAGAGAGGGAGAGAGAGAAGAGAGGGAGAGAGAGAAAAGAGGGAGAGAGAGAAGAGAGGGAGAGAGAGAAGAGAAGAGAGGGGAGAGAGAGAAGAGAGGGGAGAGAGAAGAGAGGGGAGAGAGAGAAGAGAGGGGAGAGAGGGAAGAGGGGAGAGAGAGAAGAGAGGGGAGAGAGAGAAAAGAGGGGAGAGAGAGAAGAGAGGGGAGAGAGAGAAGAGAAGAGAGGGGAGAGAGAGAGAGAGGGAGAGAGAGAGAGAGGGGAGAGAGAGAAGAGAGGGGAGAGAGGGAAGAGGGGAGAGAGAGAAGAGAGGGGAGAGAGAAGAGAGGGGAGAGAGAGAAGAGAGGGGAGAGAGAAGAGAGGGAGAGAGGGAAGAGGGAGAGAGAGAAGAGAGGGGAGAGAGAGAAGAGAGGGGAGAGAGAGAAGAGAGGGGAGAGAGAGAAGAGAGGGGAGAGAGAAAAGAGGGGAGAGAGAGAAGAGAGGGAGAGAGAGAAGAGAAGAGAGGGAGAGAGAGAAGAGAGGGAGAGAGAAGAGAGGGAGAGAGAGAAGAGAGGGAGAGAGGGAAGAGGGAGAGAGAGAAGAGAGGGAGAGAGAAGAGAGGGGAGAGAGAGAAGAGAGGGGAGAGAGAGAAGAGAGGGAGAGAGAGTTGACAGTATTTAAGAAATGGGGGACAGTTGCACTTTGAAGTGAGATCTCCATGTGATGTATGTTTCTCTCCTGTTTTGATATGAGGCTGCAGGGTGGTGGGGTCGGAGGGATAAAGATCACTTTTAGACACAACAAAGTGATTCATGACGTACGTGACTATCTGCGCCTGTCAATACAGATAAATAATGAACTTATTATCTCACCTCGTTGATCGTAAAGCGAATGTCTAAATATGTCTAAATATTTGTATTTATTATTATTTATTTATTTAGTTATTTACTGGGACCACCAACAACTACAGTACTGTAGACTATGTGCTGAACTGTTCGCTGAGCTGATGCTTCTCACTGTGTCAAACTACAGTACTGGAGACTATGTGCTGAACTGTTCGCTGAGCTGATGCTTCTCACTGTGTCAAACTACAGTACTGCAGACTATGTGCTGAACTGTTCGCTGAGCTGATGCTTCTCACTGTGTCAAACTACAGTACTGCAGACTATGTGCTGAACTGTTCGCTGAGCTGATGCTTCTCACTGTGTCAAACTACAGTACTGGAGACTATGTGCTGAACTGTTCGCTGAGCTGATGCTTCTCACTGTGTCAAACTACAGTACTGTAGACTATGTGCTGAACTGCTCGCTGAGCTGATGCTTCTCACTGTGTCAAACTACAGTACTGTAGACTATGTGCTGAACTGCTCGCTGAGCTGATGCTTCTCACTGTGTCAAACTACAGTACTGGAGACTATGTGCTGAACTGCTCGCTGAGCTGATGCTTCTCACTGTGTCAAACTACAGTACTGTAGACTATGTGCTGAACTGCTCGGTGAGCTGATGCTTCTCACTGTGTCAAACGAAAGCAAGCAGAAACGCGTTAACGTTTGACACCGGACGAGTGAAAACAGGGGGAGAACGGAAGATCACCAGAACAGCAACGATCCCCCATCACCACAATGATGAGAGAGTGGTGATAGGACCTCTGTAACAGCAGCATCACAATGAGAAGAGAGTGGTGATAGGACCTCTGTAACAGCATCACCACAATGATGAGAGAGTGGTGATAGGACCTCTATAACAGCATCACCACAATGATGAGAGAGTGGTGATAGGACCTCTGTACCAGCATCACCACAATGATGAGAGAGTGGTGATAGGACCTCTGTACCAGCATCACCACAATGATGAGAGAGTGGTGATAGGACCTCTGTAACAGCATCACCACAATGATGAGAGAGTGGTGATAGGACCTCTGTAACAGCAGCATCACCACAATGAGAAGATAGTGGGGATAGGACCTCCTGTAACTGCATCACCACAATGATGAGAGAGTGGTGATAGGACCTCTGTAGCAGCATCATCACAATGAGAAGAGAGTGGTGATAGGACCTCTATAACAGCATCACAATGAGAAAAGAGTGTTGATAGGACCTCTATAGCAGCATCATCACCATGAGAAGAGAGTGGTGATAGGACCTCTGTACCAGCATCACCACAATGATGAGAGAGTGGTGATAGGACCTCTGTACCAGCATCATCACCATGAGAAGAGAGTGGTGATAGGACCTCTGTACCAGCATCACCACAATGAAAAGAGAGTGGTGATAGGACCTCTATAGCAGCATCATCACCATGAGAAGAGAGTGGTGATAGGACCTCTATAACAGCATCACAATGATAAGAGAGTGGTGATAGGACCTCTATAGCAGCAGTAAGTCACTCAACCACTTTTACTGCTTCTTAGCTAATCAGAGAGTAGCTCATCTCTGATCCGTTTTTAACATCTTTGTTCTGGACCAGCCAATCGGTGACAGATTAACAACCCTGGACAACCAATCAGTTGCAAATACAACACGATCGCAGCCAACTAGGACTCTTCCAGGTCTGTGTCTGCAGAGGGACTTTTAAACTGCCGTTATGCCGTTATTTCACAGGATGAGATTCAGTTTAATGGAAGGAAAAATAGCTTGTCCTCAAAACCAGCGGCTGGCTCTGTTTGACTGTTCAGGGTTAGTGACTGGCTCTGTTTGACTGTTCAGGGTTAGTGACTGGCTCTGTTTGACTGTTCAGGGTTAGTGACTGGCTCTGTTTGACTGTTCGGGGTTAGTGACTGGCTCTGTTTGACTGTTCAGGGTTAGTGACTGGCTCTGTTTGACTGTTCAGGGTTAGTGACTGGCTCTGTTTGACTGTTCAGGGTTAGTGACTGGCTCTGTTTGACTGTTCAGGGTTAGTGACTGGCTCTGTTTGACTGTTCAGGGTTAGTGACTGGCTCTGTTTGACTGTTCGGGGTTAGTGACTGGCTCTGTTTGACTGTTCAGGGTTAGTGACTGGCTCTGTTTGACTGTTCGGTGGTTGTGACTGGCTCTGTTTGACTGTTCAGGGTTAGTGACTGGCTCTGTACTGTTCAGGGTTAGGACTGGCTCTGCTTGGTATTCAGGGTTAGTGACTGTCTGGGCAGTGGTGGTTGTGTTAGTGACTGGCTGGGCAGTGGTGGATGTGTTAGTGGCTGGCTGGGCAGTGGTGGTTGTATTAGTGGCTGGCTGGGCAGTGGTGGATGTGTTAGTGACTGGCTGGGCAGTGGTGGATGTGTTAGTACTGGCTGGGCAGTGGTGGTTGTATTAGTGGCTGGCTGGGCAGTGGTGGTTGTGTTAGTGGCTGGCTGGGCAGTGGTGGTTGTGTTAGTGACTGGCTGGGCAGTGGTGGTTGTGTTAGTGACTGGCTGGGCAGTGGTGGTTGTATTAGTGGCTGGCTGGGCAGTGGTGGTTGTATTAGTGGCTGGCTGGGCAGTGGTGGTTGTATTAGTGGCTGGGTGGGCAGTGGTGTGTGTTAGTGACTGGGTGGGCAGTGGTGTGTGTTAGTGACTGGCTGGGCAGTGGTGTGTGTTAGTGACTGGCTGGGGGCAGGTTGTAGTGAAGGCTGGCTGGGGGCAGGTTGTAGTGAGGGCTGGCTGGGGGCAGGTTGTAGTGAGGGCTGGCTGGGGGCAGGTTGTAGTGAGGGCTGGCTGGGGGCAGGTTGTAGTGAAGGCTGGCTGGGGGCAGGTTGTAGTGAGGGCTGGCTGGGGGCAGGTTGTAGTGAGGGCTGGCTGGGGGCAGGTTGTAGTGAGGGCTGGCTGGAGGCAAGTTGTAGTGAGGGCTGGCTGGGGGCAGGTTGTAGTGAGGGCTGGTTGGGGGCAGGTTGTAGTGAGGGCTGGCTGGGGGCAGGTTGTAGTGAGGGCTGGCTGGGGGCAGGTTGTAGTGAGGGCTGGCTGGGGGCAGGTTGTAGTGAGGGCTGGCTGGGGGCAGGTTGTAGTGAGGGCTGGCTGGGGGCAGGTTGTAGTGAGGGCTGGCTGGGGGCAGGTTGTAGTGAGGGCTGGCTGGGGGCAGGTTATAGTGAGGGCTGGCTGGGGGCAGGTTGTAGTGAGGGCTGGCTGGGGGCAGGTTGTAGTGCGGGCTGGCCAGTTCATCCACAGATCTCTTGGGGAAGGTTACATGTAAAGCAAATGCTGAGTGTGACTTCACTTATGGAAACACGGGCACCAGAGATGAAAACAGAAAGGTCTGAGCCTTCAGGTAGAAACAGAAAGGTCTGAGCCTTCAGGTGGAAACAGAAAGGTCTGAGCCTTCAGGTGAAAACAGAAAAGTCTGAGCCTTCAGGTGGAAACAGAAAGGTCTGAGCCTTCAGGTGGAAACAGAAAGGTCTGAGCCTTCAGGTAGAAACAGAAAGGTCTGAGCCTTCAGGTGGAAACAGAACGGTCTGAGCCTTCAGGTGGAAACAAAAAAGTCTGAGCCTTCAGGTGGAAACAGAAAGGTCTGAGCCTTCAGGTGGATACAGAACAGTCTGAGCCTTCAGGTGGAAACAGAAAGGTCTGAGACTTCAGGTGGAAACTCGCTCAGGGAGTCCACAGATTATTGTCATCTGGTTTGAGGCACTCATGATGGGGGCTAGGTGGAGGGTGAGGGAAGTTAGTCATGTCCTTCTGGAGTGGATTTACAGTAATTAATGTAGAAAAATCATATGCGTCTGAGGTCTCCTTTCCCCAGACTAGAGTTGGGTTTAGGTTAAATGTGTAGATTAATGTCACAGATATCAGACTATAGATTAATATCACTGATATCAGACTATAGATTAACACTGATATCAGACTATAGATTAATATCTATGATTTCAGACTATAGATTAATATCACTGATATCAGACTATAGATTAACACTGATATCAGACTATAGATTAATGTCACTGATATCAGACTATAGATTAACACTGATATCAAGACTATAGATTAATGTCACAGATATCAGACTATAGATTAATGACACTGATATCAGACTATAGATTAACACTGATATCAGACTATAGATTAATATCACTGATATCAGACTATAGATTAATGTCACTGATATCAGACTATAGATTAACACTGATATCAGACTATAGATTAATATCACAGATATCAGACTATAGATTAATGACACTGATATCAGACTATAGATTAACACTGATATCAGACTATAGATTAACACTGATATCAGACTATAGATTAACACTGATATCAGACTATAGATTAACACTGATATCAGACTATAGATTAACACTGATATCAGACTATAGATTAATGACACTGATATCAGACTATAGATTAATGACACTGATATCAGACTATAGATTAACACTGATATCAGACTATAGATTAATATCACTGATATCAGACTATAGATTAATGACACTGATATCAGACTATAGATTAATGACACAGATATCAGACTATAGATTAATATCACAGATATCAGACTATAGATTAATGACACTGATATCAGACTATAGATTAACACTGATATCAGACTATAGATTAATATCACTGATATCAGACTATAGATTAATGACACTGATATCAGACTATAGATTAATATCACAGATATCAGACTATAGATTAATGACACTGATATCAGACTATAGATTAACACTGATATCAGACTATAGATTAACACTGATATCAGACTATAGATTAACACTGATATCAGACTATAGATTAACACTGATATCAGACTATAGATTAACACTGATATCAGACTATAGATTAATGACACTGATATCAGACTATAGATTAATGACACTGATATCAGACTATAGATTAACACTGATATCAGACTATAGATTAATATCACTGATATCAGACTATAGATTAATGACACTGATATCAGACTATAGATTAATGACACAGATATCAGACTATAGATTAATATCACAGATATCAGACTATAGATTAATATCACAGATATCAGACTATAGATTAATGACACAGATATCAGACTATAGATTAATATCACTGATATCAGACTATAGATTAACACTGATATCAGACTATAGATTAATATCACTGATATCAGACTATAGATTAACACTGATATCAGACTATAGATTAATATCACTGATATCAGACTATAGATTAATATCACTGATATCAGTGGCACCTCACTGACCAGACCTGTTCCTGATTATGATACACTAACACACAGTATGTGCCAGAATCCAAACAGAATGTACTTTTTGCTCAGGGAATTGTTTGCATTGTGCATTTCGAATCAGGGCAAGTTGTGTTTGAGTAAAGCAAGGAGACCGTTACAATCCAGAATCATTACAATGCCGACGTCACAACTTCGTACACTTCAAGGGTACTTCCTTCTATTCTAAATGCTTTGCTCACAATTGCTTGTTTCAAACTTTTATTCCGTCCCGTATTGTGACAGAAAACTTCAATGGTTTAACAATGTCGGCTAAAGCTAAATGACTAAAGCTAAAGTTTCATCATTGCAGTTCATTGACTCTCTACTGTCTACGTCTGTCTGTGAGGTTTGAGGTTGTTGCTGACTCGCAAACAGGAGAGTGATTGATGGTAGTCGTGTAGCAGCCCCGCGGCTATATCACTGCCTGTCTGGTTCAGTTGCTTTAGCCATCTGCGTCACTTAGTGATGACATCATCAAAATGACATTGAAAGGGTCTGGGTTGACGTCTTGGTGTCATGGATTAGACGTAACATAGTACATGTAAATCCAGGGAAAACTCAAATGAGTATGATATGATATGTTTGGTATAAGACAGATGGTTACTTAACGCAAAACGCAAAAACAAAAGTAATGTTATTGGTTGGGGTGGATGGGTAGGCATTATTATTGTCTGACCCTGCTGGTCATCTATGAACGTTTGAACATCTTGGCCATGTACTGTTATAATCTCCACCCGGCACAGCCAGAAGAGGACTGGCCACCCTCAGAGCATGGTTCCTCTCTAGGTTTCTTCCTAGATTCCTGCCTTTCTAGGGAGGTTTTCCTAGCCACCGTGCTTCTACAGCTGCATTGCTTGCTGTTTGGGGTTTTAGGCTGGGTTTCTGTACAGCACTTTGTGACATCGGCGGATCGGCGCAAACATCAAGCAACCCAAAGGTTGTGAGTTCGAATCTCATCAAGGACAACTTTAGCTAATTAGCAATCTTTCAACTACTTGCTATTTTTAGCTACTTTGCATCTACTTAGCATGTTAGCTAATGCGAATTGTAATTCATAACATATCATACTAAATGGATTGGCTCTGGAATTACGTATAGAATAATATGAAATGCTCTGAGACCAGGTTGCAGTGGGTTCAATGGAGTCTTTTATGGCTGGAACTTCCCTAATGGAGATGACATCATCTGGGGGAGAAACACACACACACACACACACACACACACACACACACACACACACACACACACACACACACACACACACACACACACACACACACACACACACACACACACACACACACACACACACACACACACACACACACACACACACACACACACACACACACACACACACACACACGCACACACACACACACCCTCCTGCCCTCTCCACCACCCCTCTCAATCTGTCTCCCAGACCTCGACTGTCTCCATCTCCCCCGAGAGGAAGAAGTGACACGCCTCAGATGGAGTTTTACCCGTCAAAACCCAGAGCACACGTGTCATAACCCAGGGACGCACAAGTCATTATGTAGTATGAGAGAAAATGCTGATAGAAGGGACATTCTCAAAATGGAAAGGGTTGGAAATGGTTGGGAAGAGTTGGAAGGGGTTTGGAAGAGTTGGAAACGGTTGGAAAGAGTTGGAAAGGGTTTGGAAGAGTTGGAAAGGGTTGGGAAGAGTTGGAAAGTTGGAAAGGGTTGGAAAGGGTTGGGAAGAGTTGGGAAGAGTTGGAAAGGGTTGGGAAGAGTTGGAAAGGGTTGGAAAGGGTTGGGAAGAGTTGGGAAGAGTTGGAAAGGGTTGAAAAGGGTTGGAAAGAGTTGGGAAGAGTTGGAAAGGGTTGGGAAGAGTTGGAAAGGTTTTGGAAGAGTTGGAAAGTTTAGGGAAGTGTGGGAAAAGGTTGCTATGAGTTGGGATGTTGCTACAAACTTGGTTGTGGAAAAATAGTGCGAAAGGGAAAGGTTGGTCTTCACAATATGTTTTCCTGTTCTCTTCTGTTCTCCCACAACCACATCTCTACTCTAGCTAGCATATGCTGCTACACTGAGGGTTTTACACTAAGTGACAAAACATTAGGAACATTGATCCCCTTATTGATGTCACTTGTTAAATCTGCTTCAATCAGTGTAGATGAAGGGGAGGAGACAGGTTAAAGAATGATTTGTAAGCCTTGAATCAATTGAGACATGGATTGTGTGTTTGTGCGCCATTCAGAGGGCAAGACAATAGATTGAAGTGCCTTTGAACGGGGTATGATAGTAGGTGCCAGGTGCACCGGTTTGAGAACTGCAACTCTGGTGGGTTTTTCACGTTCAACAGTTTCCCGTGTGAATCGAGAATGGTCCACCACCCAAAGGACATCCAGACAACTTTTTTTTAAACTGTAGGAGGCATTGGAGTTAACATGGGCCAGCATCCCTGTGGAACACTTTCAACACCTTGTACAGTGCATGACCCCGACGAATTGAGGCTGTTCTGAGGGCAAAAAGGGGCCGCAACTCAATGTTAGGAAGGTGTTCCTAATGTTTTGTACCCTCAAACTCTCTTTTGGCAGTGAATGACCTCCTCTGGCCATAGAGAATACATGGGTGGTGGAGGTGGTTTTGTCAGTATACACTGTACAGTACAGTCCTGGTGGCATTATGAGAGAGGTTTACACAGATTAAAAGTGCACTATGCAATAATTACTGCTTTTCAATGGTCAATTTAATGAGGATTAAGGACCCACATGAATAAGGATTGTGGCTTTAAATGTTTAATTCCTCGTGTTTGTCTTATTGTTTGGAGACTGAGACTGAGACTGAGAGGTACCTCTGTTTGTTGCTGTGCTGTGGCCACATCATACTTCCTGCTCAGACTGGCCAATCCCAGGCCAGATCCTCAGGTGACCTATTTTGTCTGGTGTGATCCTGTGGTGACCTAGGTTGGCTGATGTTTTTTCAGTAGCATACAGCTCTCTAACACAGTCAAGACCTTAGGGCTTATTTTCACTGAATATAGTTATCAGAGTGACTGAATATAGTTATCAGAGTGACTGAATATAGTTATCAGAGTGACTGAATATAGTTATCAGAGTGACTGAATAGAGTTATCAGAGTGACTGAATATAGTTATCAGAGTGACTGAATATAGTTATCAGAGTGACTGAATATAGTTATCAGAGTGACTGAATATAGTTATCAGAGTGACTGAATAGAGCTATCAGAGTGACTGAATATAGTTATCAGAGTGACTGAATATAGTTATCAGAGTGACTGAATATAGTTATCAGAGTGACTGAATATAGTTATCAGAGTGACTGAATATAGTTATCAGAGTGACTGAATATAGTTATCAGAGTGACTGAATATAGTTATCAGAGTGACTGAATATAGTTATCAGAGTGACTGAATATAGTTATCAGAGTGACTGAATAGAGCTATCAGAGTGACTGAATAGAGTTATCAGTGACCGAATAGAGTTATCAGAGTGACTGAATAGAGTTATCAGAGTGATTGAATAGAGTTATCAGAGTGACTGAATAGAGTTATCAGAGTGACTGAATATAGTTATCAGAGTGACTGAATAGAGTTATCAGAGTGACTGAATAGAGTTATCAGAGTGACTGAATATAGTTATCAGAGTGATTGAATAGAGTTATCAGAGTGACTGAATAGAGTTATCAGAGTGACTGAATAGAGTTATCAGAGTGACTGAATATAGTTATCAGAGTGACTGAATAGAGTTATCAGAGTGACTGAATAGAGTTATCAGAGTGACTGAATAGAGTTATCAGAGTGACTGAATAGAGTTATCAGAGTGACTGAATAGAGTTATCAGAGTGACTGAATAGAGTTATCAGAGTGACATTTCAATTGACATAATATGGCGGGAATGTCACAAGCCGAGAGAGGGTTCGGTTGACATTCTCGCTTCGCATCGCAAAAGTATCCCGTAGATGTCACAGTAGCCTCTAGCCAGGAAGCAAAGCATTGCAAACTATTCTACTAGCTAATGTTAAGCAAGCAAATCTTCATGCATCTACCATATTACACTTTTGAATAACTCAACAAATCGCAAGCATGTTCAGACAATTTAACGGTTTATTTTCTCATCTGTACACTTCAAGACAAAAGCATATAGTTCCTGCTAGCTAAAGCTAACGACAAAAGTATATAGTTCCTGCTAGCTAAAGCTAACGACAAAAGTATATAGTTCCTGCTAGCTAAAGCAAACAACAAAAGCATATAGATCCTTCTAGCTAAAGCTAACATCAAAAGCATATAGTTCCTGCTAGCTAAAGCTAACAACAAAAGCATATAGTACCTGCTAGCTTAAGATAACACCAAAAGCATATAGTTCCTGCTAGCTAAAGCTAACAACAAAAGCATATAGTACCTGCTAGCTTAAGATAACACCAAAAGCATATAGTTCCTGCTAGCTAAAGCTAACAGCAAAAGCATATAGTACCTGCTAGCTTAAGCTAACAATAAAAGCATATAGTTCCTGCTAGCTAAAGCTAACAACAAAAGCATATAGTTCATGCTATCTAAAGCTAACAACAAAAGCATATAGTACCTGCTAGCTTAAGCTAACAACAAAAGCATATAGTTCCTGCTAGCTTAAGCTAACAACAAAAGCATATAGTTCCTGCTAGCTAAAGCTAACAACAAAAGCATATAGTTCATGCTAGCTAAAGCTAACAACAAAAGCATATAGTACCTGCTAGCTTAAGCTAACAACAAAAGCATATAGTACCTGCTAGCTAAAGCTAACAACAAAAGCATATAGTTCCTGCTATCTAAAGCTAACAACAAAAGCATATAGTACCTGCTAGCTTAAGCTAACAACAAAAGCATATAGTTCCTGTTAGCTTAAGCTAACAACAAAAGCATATAGTTCCTGCTAGCTAAAGCTAACAACAAAAGCATATAGTTCCTGCTAGCTAAAGCTAACAACAAAAGCATATAGTACCTGCTAGCTAAAGCTAACAACAAAAGCATATAGTACCTGCTAGCTAAAGCTAACAACAAAAGCATATAGTACCTGCTAGCTAAAGCTAACAACAAAAGCATATAGTTCCTGCTAGCTAAAGCTAACAACAAAAGCATATAGTTCCTGCTAGCTAAAGCTAACAACAAAAGCATATAGTTCCTGCTAGCTAAGGCTAACCCCCAGAGTTTTCTCTCTGACAAATGTAGTTAATTTCATCTGATTGTCATAAATTCCGTAACTTTGTCCACACAGTACAAATCTGTCGTTCTGCCCCTGAACAGGCAGTTAACCCACTGTTTGTCATGCTGGTGATAGAGGACCCAAAAGCGACTTAACAGAAACAGAGTTTATTCAAGTCCAAACAGGGAATAACAGAAATCCTCTAGTCTGTAGAGGGGAATAACAAGAGAAGCGGCCACAGACTGCAGGTCGCTTCGGGTAGGCGCAGGCCGTAGTCGACAGAGACACCTGCTCACACGCAGCATCTGATGAAGGCAAAAAACACGACAGGACAGGGCGAAACACAATCACAGCACGGTGAATACTAAACAAGGAACTGACGGGACAGGAACGGAACACAAAGGAATAAATAGGGACTCTAATCAGGGGAAAGGATCGGGAACAGGTGTGGGAAGACTAAATGATGATTAGGGGAATAGGAACAGCTGGGAGCAGGAACGGAACGATAGAGAGAAGAGAGAGCGAGAGAGTGAGAGGGGGAGGGGGAGAGAGAGGGATAGAAAGAGGGAAAGAACCCAATAAGACCAGCAGAGGGAAACGAACAGAATGGGGAGCACAGGGACAAGACATGATAATAAATGACAAACATGACAGTACCCCCCACTCACCGAGCGCCTCCTGGCGCACTCGAGGAGGAATCCTGGCGGCAACGGAGGAAATCATCGATGAGTGAACGGTCCAGCACGTCCCGAGACGGAACCCAACTCCTCTCCTCAGGACCGTAACCCTCCCAATCCACTAAGTATTGGTGACCCCGTCCCCGAGAACGCATGTCCATGATCTTATGTACCTTGTAAATAGGTGCGCTCTCGACAAGGACGGGAGGGGGGGAGGGAAGACGAACGGGGGTGCGAAGAAAGGGCTTAACACAGGAGACATGGAAGACAGGATGGACGCGACGAAGATGTCGCGGAAGAAGCAGTCGCACAGCGACAGGATTGACGACCTGGGAGACACGGAACGGACCAATGAACCGCGGAGTCAACTTACGAGAAGCTGTCGTAAGAGGAAGGTTGCGAGTGGAAAGCCACACTCTCTGGCCGCAACAATACCTTGGACTCTTAATCCTGCGTCTATTGGCGGCTCTCACAGTCCTCCCCGCAGACAAAGGCAGACCGGTAGTGAAGCCTAAGGCGATGTGAGACCATGGTCGAGAAGGAATGGGGAGCGGTCTGAGACGACCGGCAGGAGGAGAGTTACCCGACTTAGTCTGCGCGCAGTCCGAACAAGCAGCCACGAAACGGCGCGTGTCACGCTCCTGAGTCGGCCACCAAAAGCGCTGGCGAATAGACGCAAGAGTGCCTCGAACACCGGGATGACCAGCTAACTTGGCAGAGTGAGCCCACTGAAGAACAGCCAGACGAGTGGAAACAGGAACGAAAAGGAGGTTACTAGGACAAGCGCGCGGCGACGCAGTGTGCGTGAGTGCTTGCTTAACCTGTCTTTCAATTCCCCAGACTGTTAACCCGACAACACGCCCATAAGGAAGAATCCCCTCGGGATCAGTAGAAGCCACAGAAGAACTAAACAGACGGGATAAGGCATCAGGCTTGGTGTTCTTGCTACCCGGACGGTAAGAAATCACAAACTCGAAACGAGCGAAAAACAACGCCCAACGAGCTTGACGGGCATTAAGTCGTTTGGCAGAACGGATGTACTCAAGGTTCTTATGGTCTGTCCAAACGACAAAAGGAACGGTCGCCCCTCCAACCACTGTCGCCATTCGCCTAGGGCTAAGCGGATGGCGAGCAGTTCACGGTTACCCACATCATAGTTGCGCTCAGATGGCGACAGGCGATGAGAAAAATAAGCGCAAGGATGAACCTTATCGTCAGACTGGAAGCGCTGGGATAGAATGGCTCCCACGCCTACCTCTGAAGCGCCAACCTCGACAATGAATTGTCTAGTGACGTCAGGAGTAACGAGGATAGGAGCGGACGTAAAACGTTCTTTTAGAAGATCAAAAGCTCCCTGGGCGGAACCGGACCACTTAAAACACGTCTTGACAGAAGTAAGAGCTGTGAGAGGAGCAGCAACTTGACCGAAATTACGAATGAAACGCCGATAGAAATTAGCGAAACCTAAAAAAGCGCTGCAACTCGACACGTGACCTTGGAACGGGCCAATCACTGACAGCTTGGACCTTAGCGGAATCCATCTGAATGCCTTCAGCGGAAATAACGGAACCGAGAAAAGTAACGGAGGAGACATGAAAAGAGCACTTCTCAGCCTTTACGTAGAGACAATTCTCTAAAAGGCGCTGTAGAACACGTCGAACGTGCTGAACATGAATCTCGAGTGACGGAGAAAAAATCAGGATATCGTCAAGATAGACAAAAACAAAGATGTTCAGCATGTCTCTCAGAACATCATTAACTAATGCCTGAAAACAGCTGGTGCATTGGCGAGACCGAACGGCAGAACCCGGTACTCAAAATGCCCTAACGGAGTGTTAAACGCCGTTTTCCACTCGTCCCCCTCTCTGATGCGCACGAGATGGTAAGCGTTACGAAGGTCCAACTTAGTAAAGCACCTGGCTCCCTGCAGAATCTCGAAGGCTGATGACATAAGGGGAAGCGGATAACGATTCTTAACCGTTATGTCATTCAGCCCTCGATAATCCACGCAGGGGCGCAGAGTACCGTCCTTCTTCTTAACAAAAAGAACCCCGCCCCGGCCGGAGAAGAAGAAGGCACTATGGTACCGGCGTCAAGAGACACAGACAAATAATCCTCGAGAGCCTTACGTTCGGGAGCCGACAGAGAGTATAGTCTACCTCGAGGAGGAGTGGTCCCCGGAAGGAGATCAATACTACAATCATACGACCGGTGAGGAGGAAGGGAGTTGGCTCGGGACCGACTGAAGACCGTGCGCAGATCATGATATTCCTCCGGCACTCCTGTCAAATCGCCAGGTTCCTCCTGAGAAGTAGGGACAGAAGAAACGGGAGGGATGGCAGACATTAAACACTTCACATGACAAGAAACGTTCCAGGATAGGATAGAATTACTAGACCAATTAATAGAAGGATTATGACATACTAGCCAGGGATGACCCAAAACAACAGGTGTAAACGGTGAACGGAAAATCAAAAAAGAAATAGTCTCACTGTGGTTACCAGATACTGTGAGAGTTAAAGGTAGTGTCTCAAATTTGATACTGGGAAGATGACTACCATCTAAGGCAAACATGGGCGTAGGCTTGTCTAACGGTCTGAAAGGAATGTTATGTTTCCGAACCCATGCTTCGTCCATGAAACAACCCTCAGCCCCAGAGTCAATCAAGGCACTGCATGTAGCACCCGAACCGGTCCAGCGTAGATGGACCGACATAGTAGTACAAGATCTAGATGAAGAGACCTGAGTAGTAGCGCTCACCAGTAGCCCTCCGCTTACTGATGGGCTCTGGCCTCTTACTGGACATGAATTAACAAAATGTCCAGCAACTCCGCAATAGAGGCACAGGCGGTTGGTGATCCTCCGTTCCCTCTCCTTAGTCGAGATGCGAATCCCTCCCAGCTGCATGGCTCAGTCTCAAAGCCAGAGGAGGGAGATGGTTGCGATGCGGAGCAGGGAAACACCGTTGATGCGAGCTCTCTTCCACGAGCCCGGTGACGAAGATCTACCCGTCGTTCTATGCGGATGGCGAGAGCAATCAAAGAGTCCACATCTGAAGGAACCTCCCGGGAGAGAATTCATCCTTAACCACTGCGTGGAGTCCCTCCAGAAAACGAGCGAGCAGCGCCGGCTCGTTCCACTCACTAGAGGCAGCAAGAGTGCGAAACTCAATAGAATAATCCGTTATGGACCGTTCACCTTGGCATAAGGAAGCCAGGGCCCTAGAAGCCTCCCTACCAAAAACTGAACGGTCAAAAACCCGAATCATCTCCTCTTTAAAGTTCTGGAACTTGTTAGAGCAATCAGCCCTTGCCTCCCAGATAGCTGTGCCCCATTCTCGAGCCCGGCCAGTAAGGAGTGAAATGACGTAAGCAACCCGAGCTCTCT
>NW_025745776.1:0-2500 GCF_021184085.1 Oncorhynchus gorbuscha | reverse complement strand
CAAACCTACTGGTGCCTCAAACCTACTGGTGATCAAACCTACTGGTGACTCAAACCTATTGGTGACTCAACCCTATTGGTGACTCAAACCTACTTGTGACTCAAACCTATTGGTGACTCAAACCTATTGGTGACTCAAACCTATTGGTTACTCAAATATATTGGTGACTCAAACCTACTGGTGACTGAAACCTACTGGTGACTCAAACCTACTGGTGACTGAAACCTACTGGTGACTCAAACCTATTGGTGACTCAAACCTATTGGTGACTCAAATATACTGGTGACTTAAACATATTGGTGACTCAAACCTACTGGTGACTCAAACCTACTGGTGACTCAAACCTACTGGTTACTCAAACCTATTGGTGACTCAAACCTATTGGTGACTCAAACCTACTGGTGACTTAAACCTACTGGTGACTCAAACCTACTGGTGACTCAAACCTATTGGTGACTCAAACCTACTGGTTACTCAAACCTACTGGTGACTCAACCCTATTGGTGACTCAAACATATTTTTGATGACGGACTCATTACGAGTATTTGCAAGGTTGCTACATTTCTAGTTAAGAAAAATCTAGTTAAAGAAACATCTTTGATTCCAGGTGGAACCCTTTATAGTTCCAGGTGGAACTCATTTTAATTCCAGGTAGAACCCATTTTAGTTCCAGGTAAAACCCATTTTAGTTCCAGGTGGAACCATTTTTAGTTCCAGGTGGAACCCTTTTTGGTTCCAGGCGGAACCCTTTTTAGTTCCAGGCGGAACCCTTTTTGGTTCCAGGCGGAACCCTTTTTAGTTCCAGGTGGAAACAGTTTTTGGTTCCAGGTAGAATAACTGTTATTATGCTACTTGTTAATGTTTTAATGCACTTCTATGCAGCACATTAATAAATCAACCTAAACTATATTTATTTTAGCTTTGTTGCAACAATGAGAAACGAGAAATGACAGAAGGCCGGAGCTACAGGAAGAGAGCATGCCTTCGTCCCAAAGGGCACCCTATCCCCTGTGTAGTGCACTACTACATAGGGCTCTGTGAAAAGTAGTGCACGACTACATCGGGCTCTGGTCTAAAGTAGTGCACTACTACATAGGGCTCTGGTGAAAAGTAGTGCACTATATGGTGAATAGGGCTCTGGTCTAAAGTAGTGCACTATTTAGGGGAAATGGGTGCCATTTGGGACACAGTCCACAGCTCACTCAGAGGAAACAGGATGCAGCAGTGGCGTCCGTTCCGTTGGCAGCGAGGTCGGTCGTTCAGTTTTTGTGTATGTTTCCATGGCCACAGTACCATGTGTGTCCCGTTGCCATGACGCTGAGCCAAAGGCCCTGGGGTCTGGCTAACACCTGTCATCTGCTGGGCTAAACGGAAGCAAACAGGAAAACGCTCATCCAGAGGCCAGGCTCCTAGTGGCCCGGGACTTTAATGCAGGGAAACTTAAATCAGTTTTACCTCATTTCTATCAGCATGTAAAAATGTGCAACCAGAGGGAAGACAATTGTCATCGACGGGGCTGTAGTGGAGCAGGTTGAGAGCTTTAAATTCCTTGGCTTCCACATTACCAACAAACTAACATGGTCCAAGCACACCAAGACAATTGTGAAGAGGGTACGACAAAACCTATTCCCCTTCGGGAGACTAAAAGATTTGGCATGGGTCCTCAGATCCTCAAAAGGTTCTACAGCTGCACCATTGAGAGCATTCTGACGAGTTGCATCACTGCCTGGTATGGCAACTGCTCGGCCTCAAGGCACTACAGAGGGTAGTGTCTACGGCCCAGTACATCACTGGGGCTAAGCTTCCTGCCATCCAGGACCTCTATACCAGGCGGTGTCAGAGGAAGGCCCTAAAAATGGTCAAAGACTCCAGCCACCCTAGCTATAAGACTGTTCTCTGTGCTACCGCTTGGCAAGGGCTACCAGAGTGCCAAGTCTATGTCCAAGAGGCATCTAAACAGCTTCTACCCCCAAGCAATAAGACTCCTGAACAGCTAATCAAATGGCTACCCAGACTATTTGCATTGCCCCCCAGAACGCTGCTGCTACTCTCTGTTATTATCTATGCATAGTCACTTTAATAACTCTACCTACATGTACATATTACCTCATTTACCTCGACACCGGTTCCCTGCACATTGACATTGACTTTGTACCGGTACCCCTGTATATAGTCTCCACATTGGCTCTGTACCGGTACCCCTGTATATAGCCTCCACATTGACTCTGTACCGGTACCCCTGTATATAGTCTCCACATTGACTCTGTACCGGTACCCCCTGTATATAGTCTCCACATTGACTCTGTACCGGTACCCCCTGTATATAGTCTCCACATTGACTCTGTACCGGTACCCCTGTATATAGTCTCCACATTGACTCTGTACCGGTACCCTGTATATAGTCTCCACATTGACTCTGGGTACCGTGTATATAGTCTCCACATTGACTCTGTACTGGTGCCCCTGCATATAGTCTCCACATTGACTCTGTACCGGTGCC
>NW_025745774.1:336480-378625 GCF_021184085.1 Oncorhynchus gorbuscha | reverse complement strand
AAAGAGAGACAACACAACACTACATAAAGAGAGACACCACAACACTACATAAAGAGAGAAACCACAACACTACATAAAGAGAGACAACACTACATAAAGAGAGACACCACAACACTACATAAAGAGAGACACCACAACACTACATAAAGAGAGACACCACAACACTACATAAAGAGAGACACCACAACACTACATAAAGAGAGACACCACAACACTACATAAAGAGAGACCTAAGACAACACTACATAAAGAGAGACAACACAACACTACATAAAGAGAGACAACACTACATAAAGAGAGACCTAAGACAACACAACACTACATAAAGAGAGACAACACTACATAAAGAGAGACCTAAGACAACACAACACTACATAAAGAGAGACCTAAGACAACACTACATAAAGAGAGACAACACTACATAAAGAGAGACACCACAACACTACATAAAGAGAGACAACACAACACTACATAAAGAGAGACCTAAGACACCACAACACTACATAGAGAGAGACCTAAGACAACACTACATAAAGAGAGAAACCACAACACTACATAAAGAGAGACAACACAACACTACATAAAGAGAGACAACACTACATAAAGAGAGACCTAAGACACCACAACACTACATAAAGAGAGACCTAAGACAACACTACATAAAGAGAGACAACACTACATAAAGAGAGACCTAAGACACCACAACACTACATAAAGAGAGACACCACAACACTACATAAAGAGAGACCTAAGACAACACAACACTACATAAAAGAGAGACAACACTACATAAAGAGAGACCTAAGACAGGCCTCCACAACAGGGGGCTGGGTATATAAAGAGAGACAAAAGACACACACACAAGAGAGACAACAGAACACTACTAAGACAACACAACACTACATAAAGAGAGACCTAAGACAACACTACATAAAGAGAGACCTAAGACAACACTACATAAAGAGAGAAACCACAACACTACATAAAGAGAGACACCACAACACTACATAAAGAGAGACACCACAACACTACATAAAGAGAGACACCACAACACTACATAAAGAGAGACCTAAGACAACACTACATAAAGAGAGACAACACTACATAAAGAGAGACCTAAGACAACACAACACTACATAAAGAGAGACCTAAGGCAAAAGGCCTCCTGCGGGGAAAGGGGGGCTGGGTATATAAATATAGGACAAAATACACATCACGACAAGAGAGACAACACAACACTACATAGAGAGAGACCTAAGGCAACACTACACTACATAAAGAGAGACAACACTACATAAAGAGAGACCTAAGGCAACACTACACTACATAAAGAGAGACCTAAGGCAACACAACACTACATAAAGAGAGACCTAAGACACCACAACACTACATAAAGAGAGACCTAAGGCAACACAACACTACATAAAGAGAGACCTAAGGCAACACTACACTACATAAAGAGAGACCTAAGGCAACACAACACTACATAAAGAGAGACCTAAGGCAAAAGGCCTCCTGCGGGGAAAGGGGGCTGGGTATATAAATATAGGACAAAACACACATCACGACGTGTCTCCTCTGTATATAGTCTCGTTATTGTTATTTTACTGCTGCCTTTGAATTACTTGTTACTTTTATTTCTTATCTCTTTTTTAAATGAGCATTGTTGGTCAGGGGCTGGTGGGCATTTCACTGTAAGGCATCTGTTGTATTCATCACATGTGACCAATACAATTTGATTGGATTTTTATTTGATTTCTCCGAGTCCTCAGGTGATGGCTTGGCTCTGTACACTCCCTCGTCCCCCCCATCTGTCATGCTACATGACTGAGGGAGCCCCACAACATCACAGGCACAACAAACAGACACAACAACTTCAACATTCTCAATTGTTGAAAAGGAATTATTGAATATTGTCCCACTTATCTACATGACTCAGAGACTGCTACAGACAGAAACGTAGTCAGATATATTTGAACTGTTAAAGAGATTCTCCAGTAGTTCTGAAAGTAGTGGCTCATGAGCCAAAAGTGGTCCCCGAAAATTGCGTACTCTCTCTATTTCTCTCTCTCTCTCTCTCTCTCTCTCTCTCTCTCTCTCTCTCTCTCTCTCTCTCTCTCTCTCTCTCTCTCTCTCTCTCTCTCTCTCTCTCTCTCTCTCTCTCTCTCTCTCTCTCTCTCTTCTCTCTCTTCTCTCTCTCTATATCTCTCTCCTCTCTCTCTTAGAATAACAAGAATGAAATAATAAATACTAAGTAAGAACAGTATGATTGTATCCCAAATGGCACCCTATCCACTACGTAGCGAAGTGCCTTTGAGACCACATTGGGGTGTGGTCAAAACAAGTGCACTATTGTATATAGGGAATAGGGTGTCATTAGGGACCTAGAATGGAAAACAACAATGAATGTATATGTTGATTCGTAGCCTTCTAATGGTTTCCACTTTTCTAAGATCCTGTTTGATCATTTATTTGAGCCAGTTTCATTCCAGAAATCCGGTAATGAAATGAAATAACGAGTTCCACATGTTTTTCAGTCAGGCTCCATCGGTGTTCTCAGCTAAACGTATCTGGCCTGACGAACATCAATTACTGGGGTCAAAGGTCACACAGCTTGAATAAATGGTATGCACGTTGGCTAATGTACAGTATGTGGCCTACTTTCTAATTTCTTGTATATTTTTGATACTGAATGTTATCAGGACTTTGACCCAAAACCCCTAATATTAGATAAAGGGAACTCGAGTGAACAAAAAACACAACCATTACATACTTATTTTATTTATTTAATTAACAAAGTTATGCAACAGCCAATCGCTCCCGGTGTGAAAAAGTAATCGCCCCGTTTACACTCAATAACTGGTTGTGCTGCAATGACTCCAACCAACCACTTCCTGTAGTTGTTGATCAGTCCCCCTTTAGCTGCAATGACTCCAACCACTTCCTGTAGTTGTTGATCAGTCCACCTTTAGCTGCAATGACTCCAACCACTTCCTGTAGTTGTTGATCAGTCCACCTTTAGCTGCAATGACTCCAACCACTTCCTGTAGTTGTTGATCAGTCCACCTTTAGCTGCAATGACTCCAACCAAACACTTCCTGTAGTTGTTGATCAGTCCACCTTTAGCTGCAACGACTCCAACCACTTCCTGTAGTTGTTGATCAGTCCACCTTTAGCTGCAACCACTTCCTGTAGTTGTTGACTCCAAGCTGCAAACACTTCCTGTAGTTGTTGATCAGTCCACCTTTAGCTGCAACGACTCCAACCAAACACTTCCTGTAGTTGTTGATCAGTCCACCTTTAGCTGCAACGACTCCAACCAAACACTTCCTGTAGTTGTTGATCAGTCCCCTTTAGCTGCAACGACTCCAACCAAACACTTCCTGTAGTTGTTGATCAGTCCACCTTTAGCTGCAACGACTCCAACCAAACACTTCCTGTAGTTGTTGATCAGTCCACCTTTAGCTGCAACGACTCCAACCAAACACTTCCTGTAGTTGTTGATCAGTCTCTCACATCGCTGTGGAGGAATTTACTGTAGCAGCAACGGCTCCAACCAAACACTCCCTGTAGTTGTTGATCAGTCCCCCTTTAGCTGCAATGACTCCAACCAAACACTTCCTGTAGTTGTTGATCAGTCCACCTTTAGCTGCAACGACTCCAACCAAACACTTCCTGTAGTTGTTGATCAGTCCACCTTTAGCTGCAACAACTCTAACCAAACACTTCCTGTAGTTGTTGATCAGTCCACCTTTAGCTGCAACAACTCTAACCAAACACTTCCTGTAGTTGTTGATCAGTCCACCTTTAGCTGCAACGACTCCAACCACTTCCTGTAGTTGTTGATCAGTCCACCTTTAGCTGAAACGACTCCAACCACTTCCTGTAGTTGTTGATCAGTCCACCTTTAGCTGCAATGACTCCAACCAAACACTTCCTGTAGTTGTTGATCAGTCCACCTTTAGCTGCAACGACTCCAACCAAACACTTCCTGTAGTTGTTGATCAGTCCACCTTTAGCTGCAACGACTCCAACCAAACACTTCCTGTAGTTGTTGATCAGTCCCCCTTTAGCTGCAACGACTCCAACCAAACACTTCCTGTAGTTGTTGATCAGTCCACCTTTAGCTGCAACGACTCCAACCAAACACTTCCTGTAGTTGTTGATCAGTCCACCTTTAGCTGCAACGACTCCAACCAAACACTTCCTGTAGTTGTTGATCAGTCTCTCACATCGCTGTGGAGGAATTTACTGTAGCAGCAACGGCTCCAACCAAACACTCCCTGTAGTTGTTGATCAGTCCCCCTTTAGCTGCAATGACTCCAACCAAACACTTCCTGTAGTTGTTGATCAGTCTCTCACATCGCTGTGGAGGAATTTACTGTAGCAGCAACGGCTCCAACCAAACACTTCCTGTAGTTGTTGATCAGTCCACCTTTAGCTGCAATGACTCCAACCACTTCCTGTAGATGTTAATCAGTCCACCTTTAGCTGCAATGACTCCAACCAAACACTTCCTGTAGTTGTTGATCAGTCTCTCACGTCGCTGTGGAGGAATTCTGGCCCACTCTTCCATGCAGAAGGTCTTTAACTCAGCGACATTTGTGGGTTTTCAAGCATGAAGTGCTCGTTTCAAGTCCTGCGACAACACCGCGATTGGGATGAGGTCTGGACTTTTGACTAGGCCGTTCCAAAACGTCAAATGTGTTGGCTTATAAACCATTTTCATGTAGACTTGACTGTGTGTTTTGGTTCGTTGTCTTGCTGCAGGACCCAGCATCCCACAAACCATCACACTACCACCATGCTGACCCCAAACCACCACACTACCACCACCATGCTGACCCCAAACCATCACACTACCACCACCATGCTGACCCCAAACCATCACACTACCACCACCATGCTGACCCCAAACCATCACACTACCACCACCATGCTGACCCCAAACCATCACACTACCACCACCACCATGCTGGACCCCAAACCATCACACTACCACCACCATGCTGACCCCAAACCATCACACTACCACCACCATGCTGACCCCAAACCACCACACTACCACCACCATGCTGACCCCAAACCATCACACTACCAACACCATGCTGACCCCAAACCATCACACTACCACCACCATGCTGACCCCAAACCATCACACTACCACCACCATGCTGACCCCAAACCATCACACTACCACCACCATGCTGACCCCAAACCATCACACTACCACCACCATGCTGACCCCAAACCATCACACTACCACCACCATGCTGACCCCAAACCATCACACTACCACCACCATGCTGGACCCCAAACCATCACACTACCACCACCATGCTGGACCCCAAACCATCACACTACCAACACCATGTTGACCCCAAACCATCTCTACCACCACCATGCTGACCCCAAACCATCCCACTACCACCACCATGCTGACCCCAAACCATCTCTACCACCACCATGCTGACCCCAAACCATCTCTACCACCACCATGCTGACCCCAAACCATCCCACTACCACCACCATGCTGGACCCCAAACCATCACACTACCAACACCATGTTGACCCCAAACCATCTCTACCACCACCATGCTGACCCCAAACCACCACACTACCACCACCATACTGACCCCAAACCATCACACTACCACCACCATGCTGGACCCCAAACCATCACACTACCAACACCATGTTGACCCCAAACCATCTCTACCACCACCATGCTGACCCCAAACCATCCCACTACCACCACCATGCTGACCCCAAACCATCTCTACCACCACCATGCTGACCCCAAACCATCCCACTACCACCACCATGCTGACCCCAAACCATCTCTACCACCACCATGCTGACCCCAAACCATCCCAGGGACCCCAAACCATCTCTACCACCACCATGCTGACCCCAAACCATCACACTACCAACACCATGCTGACCCCAAACCATCCCACTACCACCACCATGTGGTGCGCTACTTTAGACCAGGGTCTATAGGGTAGTAGTGCACTACTTTAGACCAGGGTCTATAGGGTAGTAGGACACTACTTTAGACCAGGGTCTATAGGGTAGTAATCAAATCAAATCAAATTTTATTTGTCACATACACATGGTTAGCAGATGTTAATGCGAGTGTAGCGAAATGCTTGTGCTTCTAGTTCCGACAATGCAGTGATAACCAACAAGTAATCTAACTAACAATTCCAAAACTACTGTCTTATACACAGTGTAAGGGGATAAGGAACATGTACATAAGGATATATGAATGAGTGATGGTACAGAGCAGCATACAGTAGATGGTATCGAGTACAGTATATACATATGAGATGAGTGTGTAGACAAAGTAAACAAAGTGGCATAGTTAAAGTGGCTAGTGATACATGTATTACATAAGGTTGCAGTTGATGATGTAGAGTACAGTATATACATATGCATATGAGATGAATAATGTAGGGTAAGTAACATTATATAAGGTAGCATTGTTTAAAGTGGCTAGTGATATATTTACATCATTTCCCACCAATTCCCATTATTAAAATGGCTGGAGTTGGGTCAGTGTCAATGACAGTGTGTTGGCAGCAGCCACTCAATGTTAGTGGTGGCTGTTTAACAGTCTGATGGCCTTGAGATAGAAGCTGTTTTTCAGTCTCTCGGTCCCAGCTTTGATGCACCTGTACTGACCTCGCCTTCTGGATGATAGCGGGGTGAACAGGCAGTGGTTCGGGTGGTTGATGTCCTTGATGATCTTTATGGCCTTCCTGTAACAACGGGTGGTGTAGGTGTCCTGGAGGGCAGGTAGTTTGCCCCCGGTGATGCGTTGTGCAGTCCTCACTACCCTCTGGAGAGCCTTACGGTTGAGGGCGGAGCAGTTGCCGTACCAGGCGGTGATACAGCCCGCCAGGATGCTCTCGATTGTGCATCTGTAGAAGTTTGGTCTAAAGTGCACTACTTTAGACCAGGGTCTATAGGGTAGTAGTGCACTACTTTAGACCAGGGTCTATAGGGTAGTAGTGCACTACTTTAGACCAGGGTCTATAGGGTAGTAGGACACTACTTTAGACCAGGGTCTATAGGGTAGTAGTGCACTACTTTAGACCAGGGTCTATAGGGTAGTAGGACACTACTTTAGACCAGGGTCTATAGGGTAGTACACTATATAGGGAACAGTCGTTTGGGACTCAGCCTAACACCACTACTGTTCAGTTTGTACCAAACAACATTAACCGGTTGATTGTTTTCCCTCAAAGCCTTAAATAATAAACTTCTACATGAGGCACATTAATCAAACATGAATCCTTTGTCATTTCTGAGGACGTATTGGCCTTGTATGGGATCACAGAAAGACAGACGATTAATCACTGTGTCACCGAGTCACCAAAAAGCACATCACGTCGGCAATACAGCATATCATGTTTGGAGTGACGTTTAAATGTATGTTTCCTGTTTACCAAGGCATCTGAAGTGGAAAGATGTGTGTGTGTGTGTGTGTGTGTGTGTGTGTGTGTGTGTGTGTGTGTGTGTGTGTGTGTGTGTGTGTGTGTGTGTGTGTGTGTGTGTGTGTGTGTGTGTGTGTGTGTGTGTGTGTGTGTGTGTGTGTGTGTGTGTGTGTGTGTGTGGGTAAATGTGTGTGTGTGTGTGTGTGTGGGTAAATGTGTGTGTGTGTGTGTGTGTGTGTGTGTGTGTGTGTGTGTGTGTGTGTGTGTGTGTGTGTGTGTGTGTGTGTGTGTGTGTGTGTGTGTGTGTGTGTGTGTGTGTGTGTGTGTGAGGGTCAGAACAAATCCTATCAAGATTTGTTGGTCACACACACACGGTTAGCAGATGTTAATGTTAGTGTAGCGAAATGCTTGTGCTTCTAGTTCTGACCGTGCAGTAATATCTAACAAGTAATCTAACAATTCCACAACAGCTACCTAATACACACAAGTATAAAGGGGTGAATGAGAATATATATATAAATATATGGATGAGCGATGGCCGAACGGCAAGATGCAGTAGATGGTATAGAGTACAGTATATACATATGAGATGAGTAATGTAGGATGTAAACATTATTAAAGTGGCATTATTGAAGTGACTAGTGATCCATTTATTAAATTGGCCAGAGATTTCAAGTCAGTATGTAGGCAGCAGCCTCTCAGTGTTAGTGATGGCTGGTTAACAGTCTGATGGCCTTGAGATAGAAGCTGTTTTTCAGTCTCTCGGTCCCAGCTTTGATGCACCTGTACTGACCTCGCCTTCTGGATGATAGCGGGGTGAACAGGCAGTGGCTCGGTACTGTGGTCTGATGATGTGAACAGACAGTGGCTCGGGTGGTTGTTGTCCTTGATGATCTTTATGGCCTTCCTGTGACATCGGGTGGTGTAGAGGGCAGGCAGTGTGCCCCGGTGCAGACCTCACCACCTGTTGGGCTGTGATACAGCCCAACAGGATGCTCTCAATTGTGCATCTGTAATGGGTTTTAGGTGACAAGCCAAATTTCTTCAGCCTCCTGAGGTGGAAGAGGCGCTGCTGTGCTTCACCACACTGTGATGTCCAGTTTCAACTGTTCTGCCTTGTTATTATTCGACCTTGCTGGTCATTTATGAACATTTGAACATCTTGGCCATGTTCTGTTATAATCTCCACCCGGCACAGCCAGAAGAGGACTGGCCACCCCACATAGCCTGGTTCCTCTCTGGCACAGCCAGAAGAGGAGGTTTCTTCCTAGGTTTTGGCCTTTCTAGGGAGTTTTTCCTAGCCACCGTGCTTTTACACCTGCATTGTTTGCTGTTTGGGGTTTTCGGCTGGGTTTCTGTACAGCACTTTGAGATATCAGCTGATGTACGAAGGGCTATATAAATACATTTGATTTGATTTGACTGTCTGTGCGGGTGGACCATTTCAGTTTGTCCGTGTACGCCGAGGAACTGAAAACGTTCCACCTGCTGTCCCTTCGATGTGGATAAGGGAGATGCGCCCTCTGCTGTTTCCCGAAGTCCACGACCATCTGCTTAGTTTTGTTGACGTTGAGTGTGAGGTTATTTTCCTGACACCACACTCCGAGGGCCCTCACCTCCTCCCTGTAGGCCGTCTGGTCGCTGTTGGTAATCAAGCCTACCACTGTAGTGTCGTCTGCAAACTTGATGATTGAGTTGGAGGCGTGCGTGGCCACGCAGTCGTGGGTGAACAGGGAGTACAGGAGAGGGCTGAGCACGCACTCTTGTGGGGCCCCAGTGTTGAGGATCAGCGAAGTGGAGATGTTGTTCCCAACCTTCACCACCAGGGGGCAGCCCGTCAGGAAGTCCAGGACCCAGTTGCACAGGAGGGAGCGGAGACCCAGGGCCTCAATGATTTAATAATAATCACATTCACCTCAAGTTACCTATTGATATGGTGTTCATTTGTGATTCAACTACGGGTATCAACCCTTAGACTATGTACCAACCTCCTGGTATCAACTCTTAGGCTATGTACCAACCTCCTGGTATCAACTCTTAGGCTATGTACCAACCTCCTGGTATCAACCCTTAGGCTATGTACCGATCTCCTGGTATCAACCCTTAGGCTATGTACCGATCTCCTGGTATCAACCCTAGGCTAGGCTATGTACCGATCTCCTGGTATCAACCCTTAGACTATGTACCAACCTCCTGGTATCAACTCTTAGGCTATGTACCAACCTCCTGGTATCAACCCTTAGGCTATGTACCGATCTCCTGGTATCAACCCTTAGGCTATGTACCGATCTCCTGGTATCAACCCTTAGGCTATGTACCGATCTCCTGGTATCAACCCTTGGGCTATGTACCAACCTCCTGGCATCAACCCTTAGGCTATGTACCGATCTCCTGGTATCAACCCTTAGGCTATGTACCGATCTCCTGGTATCAACCCTTGGGCTATGTACCTACCTCCTGGCATCAACCCTTAGGCTATGTACCGATCTCCTGGTATCAACCCTTAGACTATGTACCAACCTCCTGGTATCAACTCTTAGGCTATGTACCAACCTCCTGGTATCAACTCTTAGGCTATGTACCAACCTCCTGGTATCAACCCTTAGGCTATGTACCGATCTCCTGGTATCAACCCTTAGGCTATGTACCGATCTCCTGGTATCAACCCTTAGGCTATGTACCGATCTCCTGGTATCAACCCTTAGACTATGTACCAACCTCCTGGTATCAACTCTTAGGCTATGTACCAACCTCCTGGTATCAACCCTTAGGCTATGTACCGATCTCCTGGTATCAACCCTTAGGCTATGTACCGATCTCCTGGTATCAACCCTTAGGCTATGTACCGATCTCCTGGTATCAACCCTTGGGCTATGTACCAACCTCCTGGCATCAACCCTTAGGCTATGTACCGATCTCCTGGTATCAACCCTTAGGCTATGTACCGATCTCCTGGTATCAACCCTTGGGCTATGTACCAACCTCCTGGCATCAACCCTTAGGCTATGTACCGATCTCCTGGTATCAACCCTTAGGCTATGTACCGATCTCCTGGTATCAACCCTTAGGCTATGTACCAATCTCCTGGTATCAACCCTTGGGCTATGTACCAACCTCCTGGTATCAACCCTTAGGCTATGTACCGATCTCCTGGTATCAACCCTTAGGCTATGTACCGATCTCCTGGTATCATCCCTTATACTATGTACCGATCTCCTGGTATCAACCCTTAGCCTATGTACCGATCTCCTGGTGTCAACCCTTAGACTATGTACCATCCTCCTGGTATCAACCCTTAGGCTATGTACCAACCTCCTGGTATCAACCCTTAGACTATGTACCGATCTCCTGGTATCAACCCTTAGACTATGTACCGATCTCCTGGTATCAACCCTTAGACTATGTACCAATCTCCTGGTATCAACTCTTAGACTATGTACCGACCTCCTGGTATCAACCCTTCGGCTCCTGGTATCAACCCTTAGACTATGTACCGATCTCCTGGTATTAACCCTTAGACTATGTACCGATCTCCTGGTATCAACCCTTAGGCTAAGTACCGATCTCCTGGTATCAACCTTTAGCCTCCTGGTATCAACCCTTAGACTATGTACCGACCTCCTGGTATCATCCCTTAGGCTCCTGGTATCAACCCTTAGACTATGTACCGACCTCCTGGTATCAACCCTTAGGCTATGTACTGACCTCCTGGTATCAACCCTTAGCCTCCTGGTATCAACCCTTAGACTATTTACCGATCTCCTGGTATCACCCCTTAGACTATGTACCGATCTCCTGGTATCAACCCTTAGCCTCCTGGTATCAACCCTTAGACTATTTACCGATCTCCTGTTATCACCCCTTAGACTATGTACCGATCTCCTGGTATCAACCCTTAGCCTCCTGGTATCACCCCTTAGGCTATGTACCGATCTCCTGGTATCACCCCTTAGACTATGTACCGATCTCCTGGTATCAACCCTTAGGCTATGTACCGATCTCCTGGTATCAACCCTTAGCCTCCTAGTATCAACCCTTAGACTATTTACCGATCTCCTGGTATCACCCCTTAGACTATGTACCGATCTCCTGGTATCAACCCTTAGACTATGTACCGATCTCCTGGTATCAACCCTTGGGCTATGTACCAACCTCCTGGCATCAACCCTTAGGCTATGTACCGATCTCCTGGTATCAACCCTTAGGCTATGTACCGATCTCCTGGTATCAACCCTTGGGCTATGTACCAACCTCCTGGCATCAACCCTTAGGCTATGTACCGATCTCCTGGTATCAACCCTTAGGCTATGTACCGATCTCCTGGTATCAACCCTTAGGCTATGTACCAATCTCCTGGTATCAACCCTTGGGCTATGTACCAACCTCCTGGTATCAACCCTTAGGCTATGTACCGATCTCCTGGTATCAACCCTTAGGCTATGTACCGATCTCCTGGTATCATCCCTTATACTATGTACCGATCTCCTGGTATCAACCCTTAGCCTATGTACCGATCTCCTGGTGTCAACCCTTAGACTATGTACCATCCTCCTGGTATCAACCCTTAGGCTATGTACCAACCTCCTGGTATCAACCCTTAGACTATGTACCGATCTCCTGGTATCAACCCTTAGACTATGTACCGATCTCCTGGTATCAACCCTTAGACTATGTACCAATCTCCTGGTATCAACCCTTAGACTATGTACCGACCTCCTGGTATCAACCCTCCTGGTATCAACCCTTAGACTATGTACCGATCTCCTGGTATTAACCCTTAGACTATGTACCGATCTCCTGGTATCAACCCTTAGGCTAAGTACCGATCTCCTGGTATCAACCTTTAGCCTCCTGGTATCAACCCTTAGACTATGTACCGACCTCCTGGTATCATCCCTTAGGCTCCTGGTATCAACCCTTAGACTATGTACCGACCTCCTGGTATCAACCCTTAGGCTATGTTGACCTCCTGGTATCAATAGCCTCCTGGTATCAACCCTTAGACTATTTACCGATCTCCTGGTATCACCCCTTAGACTATGTACCGATCTCCTGGTATCAATTAGCCTCCTGGTATCAACCCTTAGACTATTTACCGATCTCCTGGTATCACCCCTTAGACTATGTACCGATCTCCTGGTATCAACCCTTAGCCTCCTGGTATCACCCCTTAGGCTATGTACCGATCTCCTGGTATCACCCCTTAGACTATGTACCGATCTCCTGGTATCAACCCTTAGGCTATGTACCGATCTCCTGGTATCAACCCTTAGCCTCCTAGTATCAACCCTTAGACTATTTACCGATCTCCTGGTATCACCCCTTAGACTATGTACCGATCTCCTGGTATCAACCCTTAGACTATGTACCGATCTCCTGGTATCAACCCTTAGCCTCCTGGTATCACCCCTTAGACTATGTACCGATCTCCTGGTATCAACCCTTAGCCTCCTGGTATCAACCCTTAGACTATTTACCGATCTCCTGGTATCACCCCTTAGACTATGTACCGATCTCCTGGTATCAACCCTTAGACTATGTACCGATCTCCTGGTATCAACCCTTAGCCTCCTGGTATCAACCCTTAGACTATTTACCGATCTCCTGGTATCAACCCTTAGACTATTTACCGATCTCCTGGTATCAACTCTTAGACTATGTACCGACCTCCTGGTATCAACCCTTCGGCTCCTGGTATCAACCCTTAGACTATGTACCAATCTCCTGGTATCAACCCTTAGACTATGTACCAACCTCCTGGTATCACCCCTTAGACTATTTACCGATCTCCTGGTATCACCCCTTAGACTATGTACCAACCTCCTGGTATCACCCCTTAGACTATTTACCGATCTCCTGGTATCACCCCTTAGACTATTTACCGATCTCCTGGTATCAACCCTTAGACTATTTACCGATCTCCTGGTATCAACCCTTAGGCTATGTACCGATCTCCTGGTATCACCCCTTAGACTATGTACCGATCTCCTGGTATCACCCCTTAGACTATGTACCGATCTCGTGGTATCACCCCTTAGACTATGTACCGATCTCCTGGTATCACCCCTTTACCGACATTCGATGTACCGAATGTGTTGTGTAATGTTATTTTCTGGGCATTTCTTGACTTTAACAGAACGTTTCCTAAAAGTTCAAAGATACATGTATGTTACCTGCTAATGTTCAGGCCAGGGCAGTAGTGAGCTACATTCAACACGTGGTTGTCGATTCTGTCTGATAGTTGATATGGGGGTTACTGGGCTGCGTTCAACACGTGGTTGTAGATCCTGTCTGATAGTTGATATGGGGATTACTGGGCTACGTTCAACAGGTGGTTGTAGATCCTGTCTGGTGGTTGATATGGGGTTGATATGGGGGTTACTGGGCTGCGTTCAACACGTGGTTGTAGATCCTGTCTGATAGTTGATATGGGGGGGCTACGTTCAACAGGTGGTTGTAGATCCTGTCTGATAGTTGATATGGGGATTACTGGGCTACGTTCAACAGGTGGTTGTAGATCCTGTCTGGTGGTTGATATGGGGTTACTGGGCTACGTTCAACAGGTGGTTGTAGATCCTGTCTGATAGTTGATATGGGGGTTACTGGGCTGTAGTGAGCTACGTTCAACAGGTGGTTGTAGATCCTGTCTGATAGTTGATATGGGGGTTACTGGGCTGTAGTGAGCTACGTTCAACAGGTGGTTGTAGATCCTGTCTGATAGTTGATATGGGGGTTATATGGGGGCTACGTTCAACAGGTGGTTGTAGATCCTGTCTGATAGTTGATATGGGGGTTACTGGGCTACGTTCAACAGGTGGTTGTAGATCCTGTCTGATAGTTGATATGGGGATTACTGGGCTACGTTCAACAGGTGGTTGTAGATCCTGTCTGATAGTTGATATGGGGATTACTGGGCTACGTTCAACAGGTGGTTGTAGATCCTGTCTGATAGTTGATATGGGGGTTACTGGGCTGTAGTGAGCTACGTTCAACAGGTGGTTGTAGATCCTGTCTGATAGTTGATATGGGGTTACTGGGCTACGTTCAACAGGTGGTTGTAGATCCTGTCTGATAGTTGATATGGGGATTACTGGGCTACGTTCAACAGGTGGTTGTAGATCCTGTCTGATAGTTGATATGGGGGTTACTGGGCTGTAGTGAGCTACGTTCAACAGGTGGTTGTAGATCCTGTCTGGTGGTTGATATGGGGTTGATATGGGGGTTACTGGGCTGTAGTGATAGAATTACCATGAACCAGATGGACACAATCCTAATTAAATACAAATCCTTTATATCCTTTTTCTGACCCCACTGACAAACATTAGGCCGACGCCCACATGGACAAACATTAGGCCGACGCCCACATGGACAAACATTAGGCCGACGCCCACATGGACAAACATTAGGCCGACGCCCACATGGACAAACATTAGGCCGACGCCCACATGGACAAACATTAGGCCGATGCCCACATGGACAAACATTAGGCCGACGCCCACATGGACAAACATTAGGCCGACGCCACATGGAACCCTGACATCTACACTCCGTAGTGCCCAGGGCTCTAGTCAAAAGTAGTGCACTGTATAGGGTGTTCTACGGGATGAACCCTAAGTCTCTCATTTGGAGGGGGTCCAGGGGAGCTGTGACCCTCAGAGACATAATGAGAGAGAGAGAGAGAGAGAGAGAGAGAGAGAGAGAGAGAGAGAGAGAGAGAGAGAGAGAGAGAGAGAGAGAGAGAGAGAGAGAGAGAGAGAAGAGAGAGAGAGAGAGAGAGAGAGAGAGAGAGAGAGGGTCCAGGGGAGCTGTGACCCTCAGAGACATAATGAGAGAGAGAGAGAGGGAGAGAGAGAGAGAGAGAGAGAGAGAGAGAGAGAGAGAGAGAGAGAGAGAGAGAGAGAGAGAGAGAGAGAGAGAGAGAGAGAGAGAGGGACCAGGGGAGCTGTGACCCTCAGAGACATAATGAGAGAGAGTGACTGCCTAGTTTGGTCATGGAGATATGATGCCCAACCTACTGCTGCACACCAACTGTAGTCTCCGCACGCACTCACACACACACACGCACTCACACACAAACACGCACTCACTCACACACACACGCACTCACACACACACACACACACACTCACTGAATGAAAAATTATTTTTACGGTCATAGTAGAGCACTACCCATCCCTATGAGTCCTGGTCAAAGTAGAGCACTACCCATCCCTATGGGCCCTGGTCATAGTAGAGCACTACCCATCCCTATGAGTCCAGGTCAAAGTAGAGCACTACCCATCCCTATGGGCCCTGGTCAAAGTAGAGCACTACCCATCCCTTTGGGCCCTGTTTAAAGTAGAGCACTACCCATTCCTATGGGCCCTGGTCAAAGTAGAGCACTACCCATCCCTATGGGCCCTGGTCAAAGTAGAGCACTACCCATCCCTACGGGCCCTGGTCATAGTAGAGCACTACCCATCCCTATGGGCCCTGGTCAAAGTAGAGCACTACCCATCCCTATGGGCCCTGGTCAAAGTAGAGCACTACCCATCCCTATGGGCCCTGGTCAAAGTATAGCACTCCCCATCCCTATGGGCCCTGGTCAAAGTAGAGCACTACCCATCCCTATTGGCCCTGGTCAACGTAGAGCACTACCCATCCCTACGGGCCCTGGTCAAAGTAGAGCACTACCCATCCCTATGGGCCCTGGTCAAAGTAGAGCACTACCCATCACTACAGGCCCTGGTCAAAGTAGAGCACTACGGGCCCTGGTCAAAGTAGAGCACTACCCATCCCTACGGGCCCTGGTCAAAGTAGAGCACTACCCATCCCTATGGGCCCTGGTCAAAGTAGAGCACTACCCATCCCTATGGGCCCTGGTCAAAGTATAGCACTACCCATCCCTACGGGCCCTGGTGAAAGTAGAGCACTACCCATCCGTACAGGCCCTGGTCAAAGTAGAGCACTACCCATCCCTATGGGCCCTGTTTAAAGTAGAGCACTACCCATCCCTATGGGTCCTGGTCAAAGTAGAGCACCACCCATCCCTATGGGCCCTGGTAAGTAGAGCACTACCCATCCCTATGGGCCCTGGTCACAGTAGAGCACTACCCATCCCTATGGGCCCTGGTCACAGTAGAGCACTACCCATCCCTACAGGCCATGTTTAAAGTAGAGCACTACCCATCCCTACAGGCCCTGTTTAAAGTAGAGCACTACCCATCCCTATGGGCCCTGGTCAAAGTAAAGCAATACCCATCCCTATGGGCCCTGGTCAAAGTAGAGCACTACCCATCCCTATGGGCCCTGGTCAAAGTAGAGCACTACCCATCCCTATGGGCCCTGGTCAAAGTAGAGCACTACCCATCCCTACAGGCCCTGGTCACAGTAGAGCACTACCCATCCCTATGGGCCCTGGTCAAAGTAGAGCACTACCCATCCCTACAGGCCCTGGTCAAAGTAGAGCACTACCCATCCCTATGGGCCCTGGTTAAAGTAGAGCACTACCCAACCCTACGGGCCCTGGTCAAAGTAGAGCACTACCCATCCCTATGGGCCCTGGTCAAAGTAGAGCACTACCCATCCCTATGGGTCCTGGTCAAAGTAGAGCACTACCCATCCCTATGGGCCCTGGTCAAAGTAGAGCACTACCCATCCCTATGGGCCCTGGTCACAGTAGAGCACTACCCATCCCTATGGGCCCTGGTCACAGTAGAGCACTACCCATCCCTACAGGCCATGTTTAAAGTAGAGCACTACCCATCCCTACAGGCCCTGTTTAAAGTAGAGCACTACCCATCCCTATGGGCCCTGGTCAAAGTAGAGCAATACCCATCCCTATGGGCCCTGGTCAAAGTAGAGCACTACCCATCCCTATGGGCCCTGGTCAAAGTAGAGCACTACCCATCCCTATGGGCCCTGGTCAAAGTAGAGCACTACCCATCCCTACAGGCCCTGGTCATAGTAGAGCACTACCCATCCCTATGGGCCCTGGTCAAAGTAGAGCACTACCCATCCCTACAGGCCCTGGTCAAAGTAGAGCACTACCCATCCCTATGGGCCCTGGTTAAAGTAGAGCACTACCCATCCCTACGGGCCCTGGTCAAAGTAGAGCACTACCCATCCCTATGGGCCCTGGTCAAAGTAGAGCACTACCCATCCCTATGGGCCCTGGTCAAAGTAGAGCACTACCCATCCCTATGGTTCCTGGTCAAAGTAGAGCACTACCCATCCCTATGGGCCCTGGTCAAATTAGAGCACTACCCATCCCTACGGGCCCTGGTCAAAGTAGAGCACTACCCATCCCTACGGACCCTGGTCAAAGTAGAGCACTACCCATCCCTATGGGCCCTGGTCAAAGTACGGTCACAAGACGCAGGCCTCCTAATTGTCCCTAGAATTTCTCAGCAAACAGCTTTGAAATATCAGCTGGAGGCAGGGCTTTCTCCTATAGAGCTCCATTTTTATGGAACGGTCTGCCCAAGCCAGAGACGCAGACGCAGTCTCAACCTTTAAGTCTTTATTTAAAACGTATCTCTTCAGTTGGTCCCATGATTCCGTGTAGTCTAGTCTAGGGGTGTGAAGGTGAACGGAAAGGCACTGAAGCGACGAACCTCCCTTGCCGGTTCCCCTCTCTCCACTGGGATTCTCTGCCTCTAACCCTATTATGAGTCACTGTCTTACTGGTGCTCGTCCCTAGGAAGGGTGCGTCACTTGAGTGGTTTGAGTCACTAACGTGATCTTCCTGTCCGGGTTGGCCCCCCCTTGAGTTCCTGCCGTGGAGGGGAGATCTTCGTGGGCTATACTCGGTCTCCGGGCAGTAGGTTGGTGGTTGTAGATATCCCTCTAGTGGTGTGGGGGCTGTGCTTTGGCAAAGTGCGTGGGGTTATATCCTGCCTGTCTGGCCCTGTCCGGGGGTATCGTTGTACAGGGCCACCGTGTCTCCTGACCCCTCCTGTCTCAGCCTCCAGTATTTATGCTGCAGTAGTTTATGTGTCGGGCGGATAGGGTCAGTCTATTATATCTGGAGTATTTCTTCAGTCTTATCCGGTGTCCTGTGTGAATTTAAGTACGCTCCCTCCAATTCTTTCTCTCTTTTTCTCTCTCTCTCTCTTTATCTCTCTCTTCTCTCAGAGGATCTGAGCCCTAGGACCATGCCTCAGGACTACCTGGCATGATGACTCCTTGCCGTCCCCAGTCCACCTGGTCGTGCTGCTGCTCCAGTTTCAACTGTTCTGCCTGCGGCTATGGAACCCTGACCTGTTCACCAGACATGCTCCCTGTCCCAGACCTGCTGTTTTTGACTCTCTCTCTACTGCACCTGCTGTCTCAAACTCTGAATGATCGGCTATGAAAAGCCAACTGACATTTACTCCTGAGGTGCTGACCTGTTGCACCCTCTACAACCACTGTGATTATTATTATTATCTGACCCTGCTGGTTGTCTATGAACATTTGAACATCTTGGCCATGTTCTGTTATAATCTCCACCCGGCACAGCCAGAAGAGGACTGGCCACCCCACATAGCCTGGTTCCTCTCTAGGTTTCTTCCTAGGTTTTGGCCTTTCTAGGGAGTTTTTCCTAGCCACCGTGGTTCTACACCTGCATTGCTTGCTGTTTAGGGTTTTAGGCTGGGTTTCTGTACAGCACTTTGAGATATCAACTGATATATAAAGGTAGACTGTCATAGTAAAGAAGAAGTTGTTCTTAACTGACTAAATAAATAAAGGTAAATTATAATAATTGCCTTAAAAAGTGTCTTCATTCCAGCTCATTGACCAGTGAGTTGTGTCTGTGTGATACAACCAACACATTGACATGGCTGGAGGAGAGGCTCGGAACACAGGTTGTGTCCCAAATGGGGCCCTATTCCCTAATGGGGCCCTATTCCCAAATGGGGCCCTATTCCCTAATGGGGCCCTATTCCCTAATGGGGCCCTATTACCAAATGGGACCCTATTCCCTAATGGGGCCCTATTCCCTAATGGGGCCCTATTCCGTAATGGGGCCCTATTACCAAATGGGGCCCTATTCCCTAATGGGGCCCTATTCCCTAATGGGGCCCTATTCCCTAATGGGGCCCTATTACCAAATGGGACCCTATTCCCTAATGGGGCCCTATTCCGTAATGGGGCCCTATTACCAAATGGGGCCCTATTCCCTAATGGGGCCCTATTACCAAATGGGGCCCTATTCCCTAATGGGACCCTATTCCCTAATGGGGCCCTATTCCCTATGTAGTGCATGACCTTTGACCAGGGCCCGTAGGTCTCTATAAGGAATAGGCAGCCACACTACAGAATTAAAGATAGTTGGAGGGAGTTGTTCAGTGGAGGAAGAAGAGAATTGGTGGGGAGGAACATTTGACCGTACAAGGACACGTCCATCTGACTGCCACTGTTATGTGTTTGTTGAAATATGTCAACTTAGTCCCACACACAGAGACACACACACACATTAGGCTAATTAGAATGGGAAATGGCTGACGATACATCACATTCTTTGTCCTCTGTGATTCATGGAAGATACAGCCATAACATCCTCAGAATGAAAATGTGTTGTATTATCACCAGATAGGTCCAGTGGAATGTGTTGTATTATCACCAGATAGGTCCAGTGGAATGTGTTGTATTAGCCCATACACCAGACTTTTAACACATTCTGTTACGTTACAGCCTTTTTCTAAAATTGATTAAATTGTTTAATTTCCTCATCGATCTACATACAATACCCCATAATGACATCACAAAACCCCACAATGACATCACAATACCCCATAATGAGATCACAATACCCCATAATGAGATCACAATACCCCATAATGACATCACAATACACCATAATGACATCACAATACACCATAATGACATCACAATACACCATAATGACATCACAATACACCATAATGACATCACACTACACCATAATGACATCACAATACACCATAATGACATCACAGTACATCATAATGACATCACACTACACCATAATGACATCACACTACACCATAATGACAAAGCAAAAACAGCTTTTTAGAAAAAGGAACATGACATTTACATAAGTATTCAGACCCTTTACTCAGGACTTTGTTGAAGCACCTTTGGCAGGGATTACAGCCTCAAGTCTTCTTGGGTATGACAGCTTGACACACCTGTATTTGGGGAGTTTCTCCCATTCTCCTCTACAGATCCTCTCTAGCTCTGTCAGGTTGGAAGGGGAACGTCACAGGACAGCTATTTTCAGGTCTCTTCAGAGATGTTCGATCGGGTTCAAGCCCGATAGTACAGCACCCCGTAGTACAGCACCCCTGGAACAAATCAGGGTTCAGTGCTTTGCTCAATAGCACATCAGGTATTTCACCTTGGGTATTCAAACCAGCGTCCTTTGGGTTACTGACTCAACGCTCTAACTGCTAGGCTACCTGCCACCCTTTAATAAATACACCTGTTTGTCTGAAGATGTTGTGTGAGAGATTGGGGAGAGGAACAAAGAGCACCACATGGAGAATGGATGAACAGAACAGACACAGGAGTGAAGTTGAGGAGATAGAAAGGAAATGGAATCTTAAGAAAAGTAAGTCAAAGGCTACAACACATGTAGATGTTTTGCTTCACAATGACAAACACAGCCTACGCAAAAACTGATCTGGGACCAGGCTTAAGATACTATACATGGCAACGTTCTTCAACTGATCTAGGACCAGGCTTAAGATACTATACATGGCAACATTCTCCCACTGATCTGGGACCAGGCTTAAGATACTATACATGGCAACATTCTTCAACTGATCTAGGACCAGGCTTAAGATACAATACATGGCAATGTTTTTCAACTGATCTGGGACCAGGCTTAATATACTATACATGGCAACATTCTCCCACTGATCTGGGACCAGGCTTAATATACTATACATGGCAACATTCTCCCACTGATCTGGGACCAGGCTTAATATACTATACATGGCAACATTCTCCCACTGATCTGGGACCAGGCTTAATATACTATACATGGCAACATTCTCCCACTGATCTGGGACCAGGCTTAATATACTATACATGGCAACATTCTCCCACTGATCTGGGACCAGGCTTAATATACTATACATGGCAACATTCTCCCACTGATCTGGGACCAGGCTTAATATACTATACATGGCAACATTCTCCCACTGATCTGGGACCAGGCTTAATATACTATACATGGCAACATTCTCCCACTGATCTGGGACCAGGCTTAATATACTATACATGGCAACATTCTCCCACTGATCTGGGACCAGGCTTAATATACTATACATGGCAACATTCTCTCATCATTCCTGTCTGATACTGCCTGAACCATCTGTTACTCTCTCAAATCTATTATCAGAAACCCCTTTCAGTTCAATTACAGATCCTCCTTCATCACAGTCTATTGAGTTCCAGAGTCCCCAAGAGAAATCCACTGTTCTCCTCTGTATACTATGACGAATAATACTTCCCTTGGGATTACGATGCAGACTTTCCCCCCCGACAGACAGACGGGACGGATCAAATGTCTGGCTGCCATGTGGGTTGATATTAAATCAACGTTGGTCACATGGTGTATCTGGTCAGGTGTCTCGGTGAGGGTGTATGGTCTGCTGAGATAACTGAGATGATCTACTGTTGATCACCACCAGAAAGGCACAGGATAATGTGAAGCAGTTTATAGTATCTGGATAGGTGTCTCGGTGAGGGTGTATGGTCTGCTGAGATAACTGAGATGATCTACTGTTGATCACCACCAGAAAGGCACAGGATAATGTGAAGCAGTTTATAGTATCTGGATAGGTGTCTCGGTGAGGGTGTATGGTTTGAGATAACTGAGATGATCTACTGTTGATCACCACCAGAAAGGAACAGGATAATGTGAAGCAGTTTATAGTCGTTTATAGTATCTGGTTAGGGGTCTCGGTGAGGGTGTATGGTCTGCTGAGATAATCTACTGTTGATCACTACCAGAAAGATCAGGGTGATGGAAGCAGCTTATAGTATCTGGTTAGGTAAAGTCTGTCTGGAGTCTCTAGTCTCTACTCTGCCTGGAGTCTCTAGTCTGTCTGGAGTCTCTAGTCTGCCTGGAGTCTCTAGTCTCTAGTCTGTCTGGAGTCTCTAGTCTGCCTGGAGTCTCTAGTCTGCCTGGAGTCTTTAGTCTGCCTGGAGTCTCTAGTCTGCATGGAGTCTTTAGTCTCTAGTCTGCCTGGAGTCTTTAGTCTGCCTGGAGTCTCTAGTCTGCATGGAGTCTTTAGTCTCTAGTCTGCCTGGGGTCTCTTGTCTGCCTGGAGTCTCTATTCTGCCTGGTCTTTAGTCTCTAGTCTGCCTGGAGTCTCTATAGTCTGCCTGGAATCTCTAGTCTGCCTGGAGTCTCTAGTCTCTAGTCTGCCTGGAGTGTCTAGTCTGCCTGGAATCTCTATAGTCTGCCTGGAATCTCTAGTCTGCCTGGAGTCTCTAGTCTCTAGTCTGCCTGGAGTGTCTAGTCTGCCTGGATTCTTTAGTCTGCCTGGAGGCTCTAGTCTAATAATATAATAATAATAATAATATAATAATATATGCCATTTAGCAGACGCTTTTATCCAAAGCGACTTACAGTCATGTGTGCATACATTCTACGTATGGGTGGTCCCGGGGATCGAACCCACTACCCTGGCGTTACAAGCGCCATGCTCTACCAACTGAGCTACAGAAGGACCATAGTCTATAGTCTGCATCGAGTCTCTAGTCTGCCTGGAGTGTCTAGTCTGCCTGGAGGCTCTTGTCTCTAGTCTGCCTGGAGTCTTTAGTCTCTACTCTGCCTGGAGTCTCTAGTCTGCCTGGAGCCTCTAGTATGCCTGGATCTCTATTCTTGAGTCTCTAGTCTGCCTGGAATCTCTAGTCTCTAGTCTGCCTGGAGTCTCTAGTCTCTAGTCTGCCTGGAGTCTCTAGTCTGTCTGGAGTGTCTATAGTCTGCCTGGAGTCTCTAGTTTCTAGTCTGCATGGAGTCTCTAGTCTGCCTGGAGTCTCTAGTCAGCATGGAGTCTCTAGTCTGCCTGGAGTCTCTAGTCTGACTGCAGTCTCTAGTCTGCCTGGAGTCTATAGACTCTAGTCTGCCTGGAGTCTTTAGTCTCTAGTTTGCCTGGAGTCTCTAGTCTGCCTGGAGTCTATAGTCTGTCTGGAGTGTCTCTAGTCTGCCTGGAGTCTCTAGTCTGCCTGGAGTCTCTAGTCTGCCTGGAGTCTCTAGTCTGCCTGGAGTCTCTAGTCTGCCTTGAGTCTTTAGTCTCTAGTCTGCCTGGAGTCTCTAGTCTGTCTGGAGTGTCTATAGTATGCCTGGAGTCTCTATTCTCTAGTCTGCCGGGAGTCTCTACTCTGCCTGGAGTCTCTAGTCTGCCTGGAGCCTCTAGTATGCCTGGAGTCTCTATTCTTTAGTCTCTAGTCTGCCTGGAGTCTCTAGTCTCTAGTCTGCCTGGAGTCTCTAGTCTGCCTGGAGTCTCTAGTCTCTAGTCTGCATGGAGTCTCTAGTCTGCCTGGAGTCTCTTTTCTGCCTGGAGTCTCTAGTCTGCCTGGAGTCTTTAGTCTGCCTGGAGTCTCTAGTCTGCCTGGAGTCTTTAGTCTGCTTTACTGTAAGTTTCTCTGGAAAAAAGTGTCCTCGAACTGACCAAATTAAGAAAACTAATGTGGTGCCAGGTGGACCTGTCTTTTAATAATAATAATATAATAATAATAATAATAACTTTTCTCTTGGTTCCATTATAACAGGCCAGTTCAATCAACCACAGATATAGTATCTCATTATAACAGGCCAGCTCAATCAACCACAGATATAGTATCTCATTACAACAGGCCAGCTCAATCAACCACAGATATAGTATCTCATTACAACAGGCCAGCTCAATCAACCACAGATATAGTATCTCATTACAACAGGCCAGCTCAATCAACCAGGGTAGTGGGTTCAATCCCGGGTGTAGAATGCAGATATAGTATCTCATTATAACAGGCCAGCTCAATCAACCAGATATAGTATCTCATTAATACAGGCCAGCTCAATCAACCACGGATAGAGTGTCTCATTATAACAGGCCAGCTCAATCAACCACAGATATAGTATCTCATTACAACAGGCCAGCTCAATCAACCGCAAATATAGTATCTCATATAGTATCTAATGCAGTGAGCTGATGATCATTTCCTAATGCAGTGAGTTGATGATTATTTCCTAATGCAGTGATTTGATGATGATTATTTCCTAATGCAGTGAGTTGATAATGATTATATCCTAATGCAGTGAGTTGATGATTATATCTTCTAATGCAGTGAGTTGATGATTATATCCTCTAATGCAGTGAGTTGATGATTCTATCCTAATGCAGTGAGTTGATGATTATATCTTCTAATGCAGTGAGTTGATGATTATATCCTAATGCAGTGAGTTGATGATTATATCCTCTAATGCAGTGAGTTGATGATTATATCCTAATGTAGTGAGTTGATGATTATATCCTCTAATGCAGTGAGTTGATGATTATATCCTCTAATGCAGTGAGTTGATGATCATTTCCTAATGCAGTGAGTTGATGATTTATATCCTAATGCAGTGAGTTGATTATTTCCTAATGCAGTGAGTTGATAATGATTATTTTCTAATGCAGTGAATTGATGATTATATCCTAATGCAGTGAGTTGATGATTATATCCTCTAATGCAGTGAGTTGATGATTATATCCTCTAATGCAGTGAGTTGATGATTATATCCTCTAATGCAGTGAGTTGATGATTATATCCTCTAATGCAGTGAGTTGATGATTATTTCCTAATGCAGTGAGATAATGATTATTTTCTAATGCAGTGAGTTGATGATTATATCCTAATGCAGTGAGTTGATAATGATTATATCCTCTAATGCAGTGAGTTGATGATTATATCCTCTAATGCAGTGAGTTGATGATTATATCCTCTAATGCAGTGAGTTGATGATTATATCATCTAATGCAATGAGTTGATGATTATATCCTAATGCAGTGAGTTGATGATTATATCCTAAAGCAGTGAGTTGATGATTATATCCTCTAATGCAGTGAGTTGATGATTATATCCTAATGCAGTGAGTTGATGATTATATCCTCTAATGCAGTGAGTTGATGATTATATCATATAATGCAGTGAGTTGATGATTATATCCTCTAATGCAGTGAGATATTGATTATATCCTCTAATGCAGTGAGTTGATGATTATATCCTCTAATGCAGTGAGTTGATTATTATATCCTAATGCAGTGAGTTGATGATGATGTCCTAATGCAGTGAGTTGATGATTATATCCTCTAATGCAGTGAGATATTGATTATATCCTCTAATGCAGTGAGTTGATGATTATATCCTCTAATGCAGTGAGTTGATGATTATATCCTCTAATGCAGTGAGTTGATGATTATATCATATAATGCAGTGAGTTGATGATTATATCCTCTAATGCAGTGAGATATTGATTATATCCTCTAATGCAGTGAGTTGATGATTATATCCTAATGCAGTGAGTTGATGATGATGTCCTAATGCAGTGAGTTGATGATTATATCATCTAATGCAGTGAGTTGATGATTAAATCCTAATGCAGTGAGTTGATGATTATATACTCTAATGCAGTGAGTTGATGATTATATCCTAATGCAGTGAGTTGATGATTATATTCTAATGCAGTGAGTTGATGATTATATCCTCTAATGCAGTGAGTTGATGATTATATCCTCTAATGCAGTGAGTTGATGATTATATCCTAATGCAGTGAGTTGATGATTATATCCTAATGCAGTGAGTTGATGATTATATCCTCTAATGCAGTGAGTTGATGATTATATCCTCTAATGCAGTGAGTTGATGATTATTTCCTAATGCAGTGAGTTGATGATTATATCCTAATGCAGTGAGTTGATAATTATTATTTTTTTTTTACCTTTATTTAACTAGGCAAGTCAGTTAAGAACAAATTATTATTTTCAATGACGGCCTAGTAACAGTGGGTTAACTACCTGTTCAGGGGCAGAACGACAGATATGTCGTTGTCAGCTCAGGGATTTGAACTTGCTACCTTCCAGTTACTAGTCCAACGCTCTAACCACTAGGCTACCTACCAGCCGCGATAATGATTAATATATAATATAATAATATATGCCATTTAGCAGACGCTTTTATCCAAAGCGACTTACAGTCATGTGTGCATACATTCTACGTATGGGTGGTCCCGGGGATCGAACCCACTACCCTGGCGTTACAAGCGCCATGCTCTACCAAATGAGCTGATTATTTCCTAATGCAGTGAGTTGATAATGATTATTTCCTAATGCAGTGAGTTGATAATGATTATTTCCTAATGCAGTGAGTTGATAATGATTATTTCCTAATGCAGTGAGTTGATAATGATTATTTCCTAATGCAGTGAGTTGATAATGATTATTTCCTAATGCAGTGAGTTGATAATGATTATTTCCTAATGCAGTGAGTTGATAATGATTATTTCCTAATGCAGTGAGTTGATAATGATTATTTCCTAATGCAGTGAGTTGATAATGATTATTTCCTAATGCAGTGAGTTGATAATGATTATATCCTAATGCAGTGAGTTGATAATGATTATATCCTAATGCAGTGAGTTGATAATGATTATTTCCTAATGCAGTGAGTTGATGAGATCTTGTTGCAGTTTGAGCCTGCAGTTAAGTTCATTCCGTCAGTCTGGTGTGTTTTCGAAACCAAATGATTTCCATATGTGTTGATGTTGGTTGTCGTAGGCTAGAATAAAACAGGAGACATTTATACTGATGTATTTGAGGAGATAGTGATTCCAATGCAGAGTTATTAACGGTGACAAACAGACAACCCTGTGGTCAATCTTAGAACGGGAACGTTTTCTATGTTCCGTCCACGGAAGCACAGATGCTGTTCTATGTTCCGTCCACGGAAGCACAGATGCTGTTCTATGTTCCGTCCACGGAAGCACAGATGCTGTTCTATGTTCGTCCACGGAAGCACAGATGCTGTTCTATGTTCCGTCCACGGAAGCACAGATGCTGTTCTATGTTCCGTCCACGGAAGCACAGATGCTGTTCTATGTTCCGTCCACGGAAGCACAGATGCTGTTCTATGTTCCGTCCACGGAAGCACAGATGCTGTTCTATGTTCCGTCCACGGAAGCACAGATGCTGTTCTATGTTCCGTCCACGGAAGCACAGATGCAGTTCTATGTTCCGTCCACGGAAGCACAGATGCAGTTCTATGTTCCGGCCCACGGAAGCACAGATGCAGTTCTATGTTCCGTCCACGGAAGCACAGATGCAGTTCTATGTTCCGTCCACGGAAGCACAGATGCTGTTCTATGTTCCGTCCACGGAAGCACAGATGCTGTTCTATGTTCCATCCACGGAAGCACAGATGCTGTTCTATGTTCCGTCCATGGAAGCACAGATGCAGTTCTATGTTCCGTCCATGGAAGCACAGATGCAGTTCTATGTTCTGTCCATGGAAGCACAGATGCAGTTCTATGTTCCGTCCATGGAAGCACAGATGCTGTTCTATGTCCGTCCATGGAAGCACAGATGCTGTTCTATGTTCCGTCCATGGAAGCACAGATGCTGTTCTATGTTCCGTCCATGGAAGCACAGATGCAGTTCTATGTTCCGTCCATGGAAGCACAGATGCAGTTCTATGTTCCGTCCATGGAAGCACAGATGCAGTTCTATGTTCCGTCCATGGAAGCACAGATGCAGTTCTATGTTCCGTCCATGGAAGCACAGATGCAGTTCTATGTTCCGTCCACGGAAGCACAGATGCTGTTCTATGTTCCGTCCGTGGAAGCACAGATGTAGTTCTGTAGTTCTATGGTTCTATTCTTCAAAACTGAGATGTCAAATAGAGGGGAAAGGAAAGGGGGATACCCAGTCAGTTGTACAACTGTCTTCTGCATTTAACCCCTCTGAATCAGAGAGGTGCAGGGGGTCTTTCTTAATCGACATCTACGTCTATGGGCAACCGGGGATCTTGTCAGCTCGGGATTCGATCCAGCAACCTTTCGGGTTACTGGCCCAACAATCTAACCACTAGGGTCTGTTGAGGTGAGACCTCATAGTAGATGCTTTAAAGGGAAACAACCTCACATTCATTATCTACAGCATCAAACCAGTGAAAATACCTGTACACGTGTGTAAAACGGGAAACATTTATATATTTAATTTGTAGAAAATAACGTTAAAAAGTTCTGCCTGATGACATCATCAAAATACACACTTCCTGTCCACTGTGTTCCCAGAGGGCCGTATCTCTATGTTACAGCACGTGCTGACGATTAACGCACTGAAGACAGAGTCGACTTCCTGTGCTAATTAGCTATCTGACACCTGTGTGTAAACAGAACACAAACCTGTTGTCACTGGAAAATACTGTTGGCTGCAACTGTGTTAAAACCGGTTAAAACTAACCCTAACCATATAGAAGGTGTGTGTTTAACAAGGCCTGGGAGTATCTACGCTGCAGTAGTCTATGTACCGGGGAGATAGGGTCAGTCTGTTATATCTGGTGTAATTCTCCTGTCTCATCTGGTGTGCTGTGTGCATATAATTATACTCCCTTTAATTCTCTCTCTCACCCTCTCTCACTCCCCACCCGGAGGACCTGAGCCCTAGGACCATGCCTCAGGACTACCTGGCCTGATGACTCCATGCTGTCCCCAGTCCACCTGGTCATGCTGCTGCTCCAGTTTCAACTGTTCTGCCTGCGGCTATGGAACCCTGACCTGTTCACCGGAGGTGCAGACGACACAACAGTAGTAGGCCTGATTACCAACAATGAGACGTCCTACAGGGAGGAGGTGGGGGCCTTGGTGGGAGTGGTGCCAGGGAAATAACCTCCCTCTCAACATCAACAAAACCAAGGACCTGATTGTGGACTTCAGGAGACGGCAGGGAGTGCCACCCCCCCTCCTAGAGGTGTGTTCGAGTCTTCAGTCTTGGAGGTGTGTTCCAGTCTTTAGTCTTGGAGGTGTGTTCCAGTCTTCAGTATTGGAGGTGTGTTCCAGTCTTTAGTCTTGGAGGTGTGTTCCAGTCTTTAGTCTTGGAGGTGTGTTCCAGTCTTCAGTCTTGGAGGTGTGTTCCAGTCTTTAGTCTTGGAGGTGTGTTCCAGTCTTTAGTCTTGGAGGTGTGTTCCAGTCTTCAGTCTTGGAGGTGTGTTCCAGTCTTCAGTCTTGGAGGTGTGTTCCAGTCCTCAGTCTTGGAGGTGTGTTTCCTGACCGATGAGCCACTGTATACACGGAAGCCTATTTCACTTCCTCAAAATCCCAGAATGAATCTAAATTAATTCCATTAAATCTGTGATTCATTTGGATATTTTGGCCGAGGATGTTTTAGTCGTGCAATTTTCCGTAGCTTTAGGTGTTTGGTGCAGCGTTTGTCAAGTAAAAAAAAACGTGTTGTAAAACAGTCGGAGCTGCTGGGCAGCTCTGTCTCACGGTCTGTGGCAGAGATCGTCAACTAGATTCAGCCGGTGGATGATTTCTTCTGGAGTGGATGATCGGGGGGCCGGAAGACAATTACAAATATTTTGTAGACTGCAAAATTTGACCGCCAGAAGCCCAAACAGATATCTTATTTGACCAAAACATAATACTTTCAAACCTTGCTTACATTTGTCTACGTGTCTCTCTATCATACGTGGGAATACTTGGGAACAGATTTCTTAAATTAAAATCACTAGGAGCTGATTGGCTGGTGTTTGTACAGTCTTCAACAATGAGAATTAGACAGGAGAAACACCAAAATAAAACCACCGGCAGGTCAGATTCCACCTGCTGTTTGCCAGTTGGGGAACCCTGCTCTATGCTTTCGGATAGAGAACAATCACTGCAAAAGTTCATCCCGTGTTAGTGGGCAGACGGACATTGTCAAATCAACTCTGTTTTTGACGAGACGGACTTCATGACCAAAATGATCCTATTTCCACTTTGTAGTACATTTTGACATTAGGTCAACTGTTGCAGACTCGTATAGATTCCACACAGGCCGTTTTTCAAAGGGATTCACTCTTTAAAAGTCTGTCCCAATACCCTCACAACCACGTGTTTCAAAAACTCCAGCAAATGTAAGGTTTCGTCTTGTTAAAGGTTGGTGGCAGCTCAGTTACCACTAGTTTTAGAAGTACAAAACAGTTAATCTGAACCATGTAGGGAAAGGGTATCATTAAGGACACAATGTTCCAGAGGCTCAGTCAACTCTGATACACAACTACACCTGTACTCCAGATGTCCTCAGATCATTACCCTCCAAACCTCTCTCTCACTCCAGATGTCCTCCAAACCCCTCACACACATCTCTCTCACTCCAGATGTCCTCAGATCATTACCCTCCAAACCCCTCACACACCTCTCTCTCACTCCAGATGTCCTCCAAACCCCTCACACACATCTCTCCCACTCAAGATGTCCTCAGATCATTACCCTCCATACCTCTCACACCTCTCTCTCACTCCAGATGTCCTCCAAACCCCTCACAAACCTCTCTCTCACTCCAGATATCTTCACATCGTGACTCTCCAAAGCCCTCACACATCTCTCAATCTCACGTGCGTCAGCACCTCTCCTGGTCCAACTCAGGGTTCTGGTCACTAGGCAGGAAGCATCAGCACCTCTCCTGGTCCAACTCAGGGTTCTGTTCACTAGGCAGGAAGCATCAGCACCTCTCCTGGTCCAACTCAGGGTTCTGGTCACGAGGCAGGAAGCATCAGCACCTCTCCTGGTCCAACTCAGGGTTCTGTTCACTAGGCAGGAAGCATCAGCACCTCTCCTGGGCCAACTCAGGGTTCTGTTCACTAGACAGGAAGCATCAGCACCTCTCCTGGTCCAACTCAGGGTTCTGTTCACTAGACAGGAAGCATCAGCACCTCTCCTGGTTCAACTCAGGGTTCTGTTCACTAGGAAGCAGCACCTCTCCTGGTCCAACTCAGGGTTCTGTTCACTAGGCAGGAAGCATCAGCACCTCTCCTGGTCCAACTCAGGGTTCTGTTCACTAGACAGGAAGCATCAGCACCTCTCCTGGTTCAACTCAGGGTTCTGTTCACTAGGGCACCTCTCCTGGCAGGGTTCTGTTTTGTTCCAACTCAGGGTTCTGTTCACTAGGCAGGAAGCATCAGCACCTCTCCTGGTTCAACTCAGGGTTCTGTTCACTAGACAGGAAGCATCAGCCCCTCTCCTGGTTCAACTCAGGGTTCTGTTCACTAGGCAGCACCTCTCCTGGTTCAACTCAGGGTTCTGTTCACTAGGCAGCACCTCTCCTGGTCCAACTCAGGGTTCTGTTCACTAGGCAGCACCTCTCCTGGTCCAACTCAGGATTCTGTTCACTAGGCAGCACCTGTTTTGTTCCCAACTCAGGGTTCTGTTCACTAGGCAGCACCTGTTTTGTTCCCAACTCAGGGTTCTGTTCACTAGGCAGCCCCTCTCCTGGTCCAACTCAGGGTTCTGTTCCACTAGGCAGCCCCTCCCTGGTCCAACTCAGGGTTCTGTTCACTAGGCAGCACCTGTTTTGTTCCAACTCAGGGTTCTGTTCACTAGGCAGCACCTGTTTTGTTCCCAACTCAGGGTTCTGTTCACTAGGCAGCACCTCTCCTGGTCCAACTCAGGGTTCTGTTCACTAGGCAGCCCTGTTCCTGGTCCAACTCAGGGTTCTGTTCACTAGGCAGCACCTGTTTTGTTCCAACTCAGGGTTCTGTTCACTAGGCAGCACCTGTTTTGTTCCCAACTCAGGGTTCTGTTCACTAGGCAGAACCTCTCCTCGTCCAACTCAGGGTTCTGTTCACTAGGCAGCCCCTCTCCTGGTCCAACTCAGGGTTCTGTTCACTAGGCAGCACCTCTCCTGGTCCAACTCAGGGTTCTGTTCACTAGGCAGCACCTCTCCTGGTCCAACTCAGGGTTCTGTTCACTAGGCAGCCTCTCTCCTGGTCCAACTCAGGGTTCTGTTCATGTCCAACTCAGGGTTATGTTCATGAGGCAGGAGGAAACAGAAGTGAACATTCAGAAAAGGCAGTGAACCGGGGAGGTACTATGTGAACTATCCCTCGAATAAGAAACATTTTATTCCATTGCAAGATGTTTTGAAAAAAGGTTTGCTACAGTGTTCACGAATGAACTGGCCGAAGCCCCACGTCTCCCATCGGAACAGAGAGGACATGCTGATGGATGTTTATTAGTTCAGGGAGGTTCTAGGAGGTATTAGCCTCGTCTTTACGGCATCGCCATCAGTTGATGCTGATCAGGTTCATTTAGTAACCATAAACAGTTAACATGGTCCTGATGTCTGAGCTAACAGCACTGTGTTCTCAATGACAGCCTATTTCCCTACCAGGGCCCTGGTCAAAAGTAGTGCACTGTGTAGGGAATAGGGTGCCATTTAAGATGAACACTAGATGTGTATCTGTTGTTCAAGCTGCACGCCAGGTAATGGAGGGGGGGGGTCTGAGAGGACTAGGGACACACAGCCAGGTAATGGAGGGGGGGGCAGAGTGGACGAGAGGACTCACAGCCAGGTTCTCAGGGTGGGGGGGCATATTACCTTCTACTGGACAGTGGAGGGGGGGGGGCTGAGAGGACTAGGGACACACAGCCAGTCCTCATACATATTACCTTCACTGGACAGTGGAGGGGGGGGGGGGCTGAGAGGACTAGGGAGACACAGCCAGTCCTCATACATATTACCTTCTACTGGACAGTGGAGGGGGGGGGGCTGAGAGGACTAGGGACACACAGCCAGTCCTCACACATATTACCTGAGAGGACTAGGACAGTGGAGGGGAGGGGGGGGGGCTGAGAGGACGAGGGACACACAGCCAGTCCTCACACATATTACCTTCTACTGGACAGTGGAGGGGGGGGCTAATGTCTTTTCAGATATAACTAATGTCCTTTCACTTATTCAGGCCTGTTGGTGTGGGTTGATGCAGGATAATGGAGGATAATGAAGAGCAATGTAGGATAATGCAGGATACTGTATGATAATGCAGATTAATGTAGGATAATGTATGGCAATGTAGGTTAATGTGGTATGATGAAGAGCAATGTGGGATAATGTATGATAATGTAGAGTAATTTATGGCAATGTGGGGCAATGCGAGTAATGTATGATAATGTAGGGTAATGTAAGATAATGTAGGTGTGTTGGGATAATGTAGGGTAATGTGCAGTATTGTATGGTTGTATAGGATAATGTAGGGCAATGTTGGGCAATGTAGGGTAATGTAGGATATACATCAACATGATCCCTCTCTCATTACACCCTGTTTTAACCTTCATGTAGGGTAATGTAGGTAATGTAGGATAATGTAGGATATACATCAACATGATCCCTCTCTCATTACACCCTGTATTAACCTTCATGGCTTCAGTCTAAATAACAACTTCAAGTCTATTATGGAAACCAAATCTGTTTTAATACCATTGAGTTGTGTACTATATAGTGAGTTGTGTACTATATAGTGAGTTGTGTACTATATAGTGAGTTGTGTACTATATAGTGAGTTGTGTACTCTATAGTGAGTTGTGTACTATATAGTGAGTTGTGTACTATATAGTGAGTTGTGTACTATATAGTGAGTTGTGTACTATTTATCATACTAGTGAGTTGTGTACTATATAGTGAGTTGTGTACTCTATAGGGAGTTGTGTACTCTATAGTGAGTTGTGTACTGGATAGTGAGTTGTGTACTATATAGTGAGTTGATGTACTATTTATCATATTCTAGTGAGTTGTGTACTATATAGTGAGTTGTGTACTATATAGTGAGTTATGTAGGATAATGACCAGTAATGTAGAATGTATGCACACATGACAATGTGAGAAGTCGTTTGATAATGCGTCTGCTAAATGGCATATAATTATATAGTGAGTTGTGGACTATATAGTGAGTTGTGTATGGTTATATAGGAGTTGTGTACTATATAGTGAGTTGTGTACTATTTATCATACTAGTGAGTTGTGTACTATATAGTGAGTTGTGTACTATATAGGGAGTTGAAACCAATCTGTACTCTATAGTGAGTTGTGTACTATATAGTGAGTTGTGTACTATATAGTGAGTTGTGTACTATATAGTGAGTTGTGTACTATATAGTGAGTTGTGTACTATATAGTGAGTTGTGTACTATTTAGTATTTATCATACCAGTGAGTTGTGTACTATATAATGAGTTGTGTATTTAGTATTTATCTATACCAGTGAGTTGTGTACTATATAGTGAGTTGTGTACTATATAGTGAGTTGTGTACTATATAGTGAGTTGTGTACTATATAGTGAGTTGTGTACTATATTGTGAGTTGTGTACTATATAGTGAGTTGTGTACTATATAGTGAGTTGTGTACTATATTGTGAGTTGTGTACTATATAGTGAGTTGTGTATTTAGTATTTATCATACTAGTGTGTTATGTACTATATAGTGAGTTGTGTATTTAGTATTTATCATACCAGTGAGTTGTGTACTATATAGTGAGTTGTGTACTATATAGGGAGTTGTGTACTATATAGTGAGTTGTGTACTATATAGTGAGTTGTGTACTATATAGTTAGCCGTTTAAATCCTGCAGTTCTAGCGGTGTGTTTAGTATTAATGGCTTCTGCAGAGAGTCCTTCCCTTGCAGCATCAGGCGGCTTGTGTTTTCAAAGGAGATGTTTTTCCTATTTCAGCAGTCTTCCGGTCCTGTTGGAAAGCTGTGAGAGCACCGACCATCAGCAACGCTCTGGAATGACACAGCGAATCATTTTAGAACCGCTCTCCTATCAATAGTGGGATCAGCCATTTTTTTCTGAGAATGCACATCCATCCCAGTATAAACAAACATATTATTATAATTTTTTACCAGGAACCCAATAATGAATGTTTTCATCTGGTCATGTTAACTTTCCAACTCACTGACTACAGTTCACACTCCTTTCCACGTTTCGTTTTGTTACAGACTCAATTTAAAATTTATACAATTGAGATTTTGCTTTTGTGATTTTGTCAGAGTATAATTATGTTTTTACACACATATATATATATATTTTTTATTATTTTTATATGGTTTTTTTTTTAAATATTTTTTACAAATTAATAAAAAAAACTAAAAGTTGAAATGTCTTGAGTCAATAAGTATTCTACCCTTTTGCTGTGGTAAATATTGTTGTGGTAAATATTGTTGTTGTAAATATTGTTGAGGTAAATATTGTTGTGGTAACAGTAAATATTGTTATTAACAGTAAATATTGTTATGGTAAATATTGTTGTTGTAAATATTGTTGAGGTAAATATTGTTGTGGTAAATATTGTTATGGTAAATATTGTTATGGTAACAGTAAATATTGTTATGGTAACAGTAAATATTGTTATGGTAACAGTAAATATTGTTATGGTAAATATTGTTGTGGTAAATATTGTTGAGGTAAATATTGTTGTGGTAAATATTGTTATGGTAAATATTGTTATGGTAACAGTAAATATTGTTGTGGTAAATATTGTTGAGGTAAATATTGTTATGGTAAATATTGTTGTGGTAAATATTGTTGAGGTAAATATTGTTGTGGTAAATATTGTTGAGGTAAATATTGTTATGGTAACAGTAAATATTGTTGTTGTAAATATTGTTGTGGTAAATATTGTTGTGGTAAATATTGTTGTGGTAAATATTGTTGTGGTAAATATTGTTGTGGTAACAGTAAATATTGTTATGGTAACAGTAAATATTGTTATGGTAACAGTAAATATTGTTATGGTAACAGTAAATATTGTTATGGTAAATATTGTTATGGTAAATATTGTTGTGGTAAATATTGGTATGGTAAATATTGTTATGGTAAATATTGTCGTGGTAAATATTGTTATGGTAACAGTAAATATTGTTGTGGTAAATATTGTTGTGGTAAATATTGTTATGGTAAATATTGTTGAGGTAAATATTGTTATGGATCATTGTTACTCTAACTTCCGCGACGCATATAAGGCCCTGCCCCGCCCCCCTTTCGGAAAAGCTGACCACGACTCCATTTTGCTGATCCCTGCCTACAGACAGAAATTAAAACAAGAGGCTCCCACGCTGAGGTCTGTCCAACGCTGGTCAGAACAAGCTGACTCTACACTTCAAGACTGCTTCCATCACGTGGACTGGGACACCTTTGGTAATTGCGTCAGATGGGAATATTGACGAATACGCTGATTGTGTGCGAGTTCATTAGAACACATTGGAAGATGTCGTTCCCATAGCAACGATAAAAACATTCCCTAACCAGAAACCGTGGATTGATGGCAGCATTGCGAGAAAGGAAAGCGAACCACTGCTTTTAATCAGGCAATGGTGTCTGGCAACATGACTGAATACAAACAGTGCAGCTATTCCCTCCGTAAGGCTATCAAACAAGCTAAGCGTCAGTACAGAGACAAAGTGGAATCTCAATTCAATGGCTCAGACACAAGAGGCATGTGGCAGGGTCTACAGTCAATCACGGACTACAAGATGAAATCCAGCCCAGTCACGGACCAGGATGTCTTGCTCCCAGGCAGACTAAATAACTTTTTGCCCGCTTTGAGGACAATACAGTGCCACTGACACGGCCTGCAACGGAAACATGCAGTCTCTCCTTCACTGCAGCCGAGGTGAGTAAGACATTTAAACGTGTTAACCCTCGCAAGGCTGCAGGCCCAGACGGCATCCCCAGCCGCGCCCTCCGAGCATGCGCAGACCAGCTGGCCGGTGTGTTTACGGACATATTCAATCAATCCCTATACCAGTCTGCTGTTCCCACATGCTTCAAGAGGGCCACCATTGTTCCTGTTCCCAAGAAAGCTAAGGTAACTGAGCTAAACGACTACCGCCCCGTAGCACTCACTTCCGTCATCATGAAGTGCTTTGAGAGACTAGTCAAGGACCATATCACCTCCACCCTACCTGACACCCTAGACCCACTCCAATTTGCTTACCGCCCAAATAGGTCCACAGACGATGCAATCTCAACCACACTGCACACTGCCCTAACCCACCTGGACAAGAGGAATACCTATGTGAGAATGCTGTTCATCGACTACAGCTCGGCATTCAACACCATAGTACCCTCCAAGCTCGTCATCAAGCTCGAGACCCTGGGTCTCGACCCGCCCTGTGCAACTGGGTACTGGACTTCCTGACGGGCCGCCCCCAGGTGGTGAGGGTAGGCAACAACATCTCCTCCCCGCTGATCCTCAACACGGGGGCCCCACAAGGGTGCGTTCTGAGCCCTCTCCTGTACTCCCTGTTCACCCACGACTGCGTGGCCACGCACGCCTCCAACTCAATCATCAAGTTTGCGGACGACACAACAGTGGTAGGCTTGATTACCAACAACGACGAGACGGCCTACAGGGAGGAGGTGAGGGCCCTTGGAGTGTGGTGTCAGGAAAATAACCTCACACTCAACGTCAACAAAACTAAGGAGATGATTGTGGACTTCAGGAAACAGCAGAGGGAACACCCCCTATCCACATCGATGGAACAGTAGTGGAGAGGGTAGCTAGTTTTAAGTTCCTCGGCATACACATCACAGACAAACTGAATTGGTCCACTCACACTGACAAAACGTGAAGAAGGCGCAGCAGCGCCTATTCAACCTCAGGAGGCTGAAAAATTTGGCTTGTCACCAAAAGCACTCACAAACTTCTACAGATGCACAATCGAGAGCATCCTGGCGGGCTGTATCACCGCCTGGTACGGCAACTGCTCCGCCCTCAACCGTACAGGCTCTCCAGAGGGTAGTGAGGACTGCACAACGCATCACCGGGGGCAAACTACCTGCCCTCCAGGACACCTACACCACCCGTTGTTACAGGAAGGCCATAAAGATCATCAAGGACATCAACCACCCGAAACCACTGCCTGTTCACCCCGCTATCATCCAGAAGGCGAGGTCAGTACAGGTGCATCAAAGCTGGGACCGAGAGACTGAAAAACAGCTTCTATCTCAAGGCCATCAGACTGTTAAATAGCCACCACTAACATTGAGTGGCTGCTGCCAACACACTGTCATTGACACTGACCCAACTCCAGCCATTTTAATAATGGGAATTGATGGAAATGATGTAAATATATCACTAGCCACTTTAAACAATGCTACCTTATATAATGTTACTTACCCTACATTATTCATCTCATATGCATATGTATATACTGTACTCTACAACATCGACTGCATCCTTATGTAACACATGTATCACTAGCCACTTTAACTATGCCACTTTGTTTACTTTGTCTACACACTCATCTCATATGTATATACTGTACTCGATACCATCTACTGTATGCTGCTCTGTACCATCACTCATTCATATATCCTTATGTACATGTTCCTTATCCCCTTACACTGTGTATAAGACAGTAGTTTTGGAATTGTTAGTTAGATTACTTGTTGGTTATCACTGCATTGTCGGAACTAGAAGCACAAGCATTTCGCTACACTCGCATTAACATCTGCTAACCATGTGTATGTGACAAATAAAATTTGATTTGATTTGATTTGATTTGATTTGATTGTTATGGTAAATATTGTTATGGTAAATATTGTCGTGGTAAATATTGTTGTGCTAAATATTGTTGTGGTAAATATTGTTGTGGTAAATATTGTTATGGTAGATATTGTTGTGGTAAATATTGTTATGGTAAATATTGTTGTGGTAAATATTGTTATGGTAAATATTGTTGTGGTAAATATTGTTATGATCAAATGTACTTAACAAGTCACATGATCAGTTGCATGGACTGTGTGTAATAATAGTGTTTAACATGATGTTTGAATGACTACCTCATCTCTGTACCCCACACATACAATTATCTGTAAGGTCCCTCTGTCGAGCAGTGAATTTCAAACACAGATTCAACCACAAAGACCAGGAAGGTTTTCCAATGCCTCGCAAAGAAGAGCACCTATTGGTAAAAAAGCTGACATTGAATCTACCCCTTTGAGCCTGGTGCAGTTATTAAATACACATTGGATGGTGTATTAATACACCCAGTCACTACAAAGATACAGGCGTCCTTCCTAACTCAGTTGCCGGAGAGGAAGGAAACCACTCAGGGATTTTACCATGAGGCCAATTGTGACTTTAAAACAGTTACAGATTTTAATGGATAGGAGAAACCTGAGGACGGATCAACAACATAAGGAAATCAGTTCATTTAAATAAATAAATTAGGACCTAATCTATGGATTTCACATGACTGGGAATACAGATATGCATCTGTTGGTCACAGATACTTTAAACAAATGTAGAGGTGTGGATCAGAAAACCAGTCAGTATCTGTTGTAACCTGATGCAGCGTGACACATCTCCTTTGCATATAATTGATCAGGCTGTTGATTGTGGCCCGTGGAATGTTGTCCTACTCCTCTTCAATGGCTGTGTGAAGTTGCTGGATATTGTTTGGGAACTGGAACACGCTGCAGTACACGTTGATCCAGAGCATCCCAAACATTGCTCAATGGGTAACATGTCTGGTGAGTATGCAGGCCATGGAAGAACTGGGACGTTTTCAGCTTCCAGGAATGGTGTACAGATCCTTGCGACATGGGGCCGTGCATTATCATGCTGAAACATGAGGTGATGGAGGCGGATGAATGACGCAGAGCTCAGGATCTCATCACGGCTATCCTTGTGCATTCAAATTGCCATTGATAAAATGCAATTGTGTTCATTGTCCGTAGCTATGCCTGCCCACACCATAACCCCACCATGTGGCAACTCTTCACAACATTGACATCAGCAAACCGCTTGCCAACACGACGTCATACTGTACGCGTGGTCTGTGAGGCCGGTTAGACATACTGCCAAATTCTTTAAAACAACGTTGGAGGCGGTTTATGGTAGAGAAATGAACATTCAATTCTCTGGCAACAGCTATGGTGGACATTCCTGCATTCCAATTGCACGAATCAAAATCTGAGACATCTGAGCATTGTATTGTTGTTACAAAACCATGCGTTTTCTAGAGTGGCCTTTTATTGTCTCCAGCACAAGGTGCACCTGTGTAATGATCATGCTGTTTAAGCAGCTTCTTGATATGTCACACCTGTCAGGTGGATGGATTATCTTGGAGAAGGAGAAATGCTCACTAACAGGGATGGAAACAAACCTGAGAGAAAGAAGCTTTTAGTGCGGAACATTTCTATTATTTCAGCCCATGAAACACGGGATCAACACTTTACACATTGCATTGATATTTTTGTCCACAATACTAACCTAAATGACAAAGTGAAAAGAAGGAAGCCTGTACAGAATATACAATATTCCCAAAAACATGCATCCTGTTTGCAATAAGGCACAAAAGAAAACCTGCAAAGAAATGTACTTTCTGTCCTGAATACAAAGCGTTATGTTTGGGGCAAATCCAACACATCACATTACTGAGTACCACTATCCATATTTTCAAGTATGGTGGTGGCTGCATCATGTTATGGGTATGCTTGTCATCGGAAAAGGACCAGGGAGTTTTTTATGAAAAGTAACAGAATAGAGCTAAGCAAAATCCTAGAGGAGACCCTGGTTTAGTCTGCTTTCCACCAGACGCTGGGAGACAAATCCACCTTGCAACAGGACAATAACCTAAAACAAATGGTCAAATATACACTGGAGTTGCTTACCAAGATAACATTGTATGTTCCTGAGCAGCCTAGTTACAGTTTTGATTTAAAACAGCTTTAAAAATCTATGGCAAAACTTGAAAATGGCTGTCTAGCAATGATCAACAACCAATTTGACAGAGCTTGAAGAATTAAAAGAAAAATAATAATGTGCAAATATTGTACAATCCAGGTTTGCTCTTACAGACTTACCCAGAAAGGCTCAGAGCTCTTACAGACTTACCCAGAAAGGCTCACAGCTCTTACAGACTTACCCAGAAAGGCTCAGAGCTCTTACAGACTTACGCAGAAAGGCTCAGAGCTCTTACAGACTTACCCAGAAAGGCTCAGAGCTCTTACAGACTTACCCAGAAAGGCTCACAGCTCTTACAGACTTACCCAGAAAGGCTCAGAGCTCTTACAGACTTACCCAGAAAGGCTCACAGCTCTTACAGACTTACCCAGAAAGGCTCACAGCTCTTAGAGACTTACCCAGAAAGGCTCAGAGCTCTTACAGACTTACCCAGAAAGGCTCAGAGCTCTTACAGACTTACCCAGAAAGGCTCAGAGCTCTTACAGACTTACCCAGAAAGGCTCACAGCTCTTACAGACTTACCCAGAAAGGCTCAGAGCTCTTACAGACTTACCCAGAAAGGCTCACAGCTCTTAGAGACTTACCCAGAAAGGCTCAGAGCTCTTACAGACTTACCCAGAAAGACTCACAGCTCTTAGAGACTTACCCAGAAAGGCGCAGAGCTCTTAGAGACTTACACAGAAAGGCTCACAGCTCTTACAGACTTACCCAGAAAGGCTCAGAGCTCTTAGAGACTTACCCAGAAAGGCTCACAGCTCTTACAGACTTACCCAGAAAGGCTCAGAGCTCTTACAGACTTACCCAGAAAGGCTCACAGCTCTTACAGACTTACCCAGAAAGGCTCAGAGCTCTTACAGACTTACCCAGAAAGGCTCACAGCTCTTAGAGACTTACCCAGAAAGGCTCAGAGCTCTTACAGACTTACCCAGAAAGACTCACAGCTCTTAGAGACTTACCCAGAAAGGCGCAGAGCTCTTAGAGACTTACACAGA
>NW_025745774.1:321480-331480 GCF_021184085.1 Oncorhynchus gorbuscha | reverse complement strand
TACCTACAGGTTCATATTACCTCAATAACCTCGACTACCCGGTGCCCCGGCATATTGACTCTGTATCAACACCTCCTTCTATTTTGTCTCGCTATTGTTATTTTACTGCTGCTCTTTAATTACTTGTTACTTTTATTTCATAACGGTATATTTTTAACTGCATTGTTGGTTAATAGCTCGAAAGTAAACATTTCACTGTGAGGTCTACTACACCTGTTGTATTCAGCATTTCACTGTGAGGTCTACTACACCTGTTGTATTCAGCATTTCACTGTGAGGTCTACTACACCTGTTGTATTCAGCATTTCACTGTGAGGTCTACTACACCTGTTGTATTCAGCATTTCACTGTGAGGTCTGCTACACCTGTTGTATTCAGCATTTCACTGTGAGGTCTACTACACCTGTTGTATTCAGCATTTCACTGTGAGGTCTTCACCTGTTGTATTCAGCATTTCACAATGGCAAGGTCTACTACACCTGTTGTATTCAGCATTTCACGGCAAGGTCTACTACACCTGTTGTATTCAGCATTTCACGGCAAGGTCTACTACACCTGTTGTATTCAGCATTTCACTGTAAGGTCTACTACACCTGTTGTAGTCAGCATTTCACTGTGAGGTCTACTACACCTGTTGTATTCAGCATTTCACTGTGAGGTCTACTACACCTGTTGTATTCAGCATTTCACTGTAAGGTCTACTACACCTGTTGTATTCAGCATTTCACTGTGAGGTCTACTACACCTGTTGTATTCAGCATTTCACTGTAAGGTCTACTACACCTGTTGTATTCAGCATTTCACTGTAAGGTCTACTACGCCTGTTGTAGTCAGCATTTCACTGTGAGGTCTACTACACCTGTTGTATTCAGCATTTCACGGCAAGGTCTACTACACCTGTTGTAGTCAGCATTTCACTGTGAGGTCTACTACACCTGTTGTATTCAGCATTTCACTGTGAGGTCTACTACACCTGTTGTATTCAGCATTTCACTGTGAGGTCTACTACACCTGTTGTATTCAGCATTTCACTGTAAGGTCTACTACACCTGTTGTATTCAGCATTTCACTGTGAGGTCTACTACACCTGTTGTATTCAGCATTTCACTGTAAGGTCTACTACGCCTGTTGTAGTCAGCATTTCACTGTAAGGTCTACTACACCTGTTGTATTCAGCATTTCACTGTGAGGTCTACTACGCCTGTTGTATTCAGCATTTCACTGTAAGGTCTACTACGCCTGTTGTATTCAGCATTTCACTGTAAGGTCTACTACACCTGTTGTATTCAGCATTTCACTGTAAGGTCTACTACACCTGTTGTATTCAGCATTTCACTGTAAGGTCTAAACCTGTTGTATTCGGCATTTCACTGTGAGGTCTACTACACCTGTTGTATTCAGCATTTCACGGCAAGGTCTACTACACCTGTTGTATTCAGCATTTCACTGTAAGGTCTAAACCTGTTGTATTCAGCATTTCACTGTGAGGTCTACTACACCATATTGCTGTCCTTAATACAGGTCATCTCCTTCCTCCCCCCTTCCACCCCAGTCCTCTACTTCCTCCCCCCTTCCACCCCAGTCGACTACTTCCTCCCCCTTCCACCCCAGTCGACTACTTCCTCCCCCTTCCACCCCAGTCCTCTACTTCCTCCCCCTTCCACCCCAGTCGACTACTTCCTCCCCCTTCCACCCCAGTCCTCTACTTCCTCCCCCTTCCACCCCAGTTGACTACTTCCTCCCCCCTCCACCCCAGTCGACTACTTCCTCCCCCTTCCACGCCAGTCTACTACTCCCTCCCCCTTCCACCCCAGTCCTCAACTTCCTCCCCCTTCCACCCCAGTCCTCTACTTCCTCCCCCTTCCACCCCAGTCCTCTACTTCAGAAAGAGCCCTTCCACCCCAGTCTACTACTCCCTCCCCCTTCCACCCCAGTCGACATGGACAATTTCCTCCCAAATACCGAGAATTACAACTCAATTAAATATGAATCCAGAGATCTTTGGGGAAATAAAAGGGATAGATGTCATAAAACCCTTAACATTACATAATGAAATGTCTTTGTCATCTTCCAAAATTATACCCTATTCCCTACATAGTAATACACTACTTTTGTCCCGAGCCCTACGGGTAGTGCACTATGTAGAGAATAGGGTTGTGGAATTCTCTGACCTGGCTGAAGTTCCAGAGTTTGATCCCTGTGTGACACTTAGTTGTTCTAGAATACAGCAGCTTCCAGGAATAGGATCAACTGTAGAGCTGGGGCGTCTGATAGTCCAACATCTAAACACAGCATATTGAGAGAGATAAAAAGAGAGAGAGAGAGAGAGAGAGAGAGAGAGAGAGAGAGAGAGAGAGAGAGAGAGAGAGAGAGAGACAAAGTGAGAGAGAAGAGAGATAGAAAGAGAGAGATACAATGTGAGAAAGAGAGGAGAGAGAAAGAGAGCGAGAGAAGAGAGACAAAGTGAGAGAGATAGAGAGATAGCGAGAGAGACAAAGTGAGAGAGAATGAGAGAGAGAGATAAGATTGAGAGAGAGACAGTGTGTGTGTGTGATTAGAGAGAGAGAGAGAGAGAAGAGAGAGAGAGAGAGAGAGAGAGAGATTACAGAGAGAGAAGAGATAGAGAGAGAGAGAGAGAGAGAGAGAGAAGAGAGAGAGACAGAGACAGAGAGACAGACAGAGATAATAAGTGAGAGAGAGAGATAATGATAATAATAATAAGAGAGATAAGAGATAATAATAGAGAGATAATAATAATAATAAGAGAGAGATAATGAAGAGATAATAGATAATAAGAATAGAGATAAGAGAGAGATGAGAGAGAGAGAGAGATAATTATTAACAAAGATTATACTGTTAAAAAAGAAAATCTTCCAAAAATTGTGGTTTTATATTTGAGTTCAGCCAAAATATTTGTGGTAATATTTGTGGTAATGTTTGTGGTAATATTTGTGGTAATGTTTGTGGTAATATTTGTGGTAATATTTGTGGTAATATTTGTGGTAATGTTTGTGGTAATATTTGTGGTAATATTTGTGGTAATATTTGTGGTAATGTTTGTGGTAATATTTGTGGTAATGGTAATATTTGTGGTAATGTTTGTGGTAATATTTGTGGTAATATTTGTGGTAATATTTGTGGTGTCTTTTCTGGTGGATTAAACAGAAATTACAACCAACTTTCTATGTTTTGAAAATAGGGTTAGGGTTAGGTAATAATAATGATAATAATAATGATAATAATAATAATAATGATAATAATAATGATAATAATAATAATAATGATAATAATAATAATAATAATAATGATAATAATAATAATAATAATAATAATAATAATGATAATGATAATAATAATAATAATAATAATAATAATAATAATAATAATGATAATGATAATAATAATAATAATAATAATAATGATAATAATAATAATAATAATAATAATAATGATAATAATAATAATAATAATAATGATAATAATAATGATAATGATAATAATAATGATAATGATGATAATAATAATAATGATAATAATAATGATAATAATAATAATAATATAATAATAATAATAATAATAATAATAATAATGATAATGATAATAATGATAATAATAATATAATATAATAATAATCAGAATAATAATAATAATAATCAGAATAATGATAATAATAATAATGTATGTTGTGAATTTGAACATGAATTATGTGCCTATTTACGATTACGATGTATCCAATGATTAGTGAAAACTTGTCCTCATTGTGGTTTTCCAGAAGTGTTTAATATGTCTCATTTACACACTTTATTCTAATATTTATGAAACGCATATTGTTATATTTGGTAACACTTATGTGTTTTTCCTTGGCCTCCAACCCCATCCGATGCGTGGAACGGATGTGGGCGGGGCTCGGTCTACATAAGGGTGCACTTTTTTATTATCACAAGAGCTCTGATGAAGGCCGAGAGGAGAATACGTAAAGCTTATTAAAGATCAGTGATACTATCAAGAGCAGTGATACTATCAAGAGTAGTGATACTATCCAGAGTAGTGATACTAGTAGTGATACTATCCAGAGTAGTGAAACTATCTAGAGTAGTGATACTATCCAGAGCAGTGATACTATCCAGAGTAGTGATACTATCCAGAGCAGTGATACTATCCAGAGTAGTGATACTATCCAGAGCAGTGATACTATCCAGAGTAGTGATACTATCCAGAGTAGTGATACTATCCAGAGCAGTGATACTATCCAGAGTAGTGATACTAGTAGTGATACTATCCAGAGTAGTGATACTATCCAGAGCAGTGATACTATCCAGAGTAGTGATACTATCCAGAGTAGTGATACTATCCAGAGTAGTGATACTATCCAGAGTAGTGATACTATCCAGAGTAGTGATACTATCCAGAGCAGTGGTACTATCCAGAGTAGTGATACTATCCAGAGTAGTGATACTATCAAGAGTAGTGATACTATCCAGAGTAGTGATACTATCCAGAGTAGTGATACTAGTAGTGATACTATCCAGAGCAGTGATACTATCCAGAGTAGTGATACTATCCAGAGTAGTGATACTATCAAGAGTAGTGATACTATCCAGAGTAGTGATACTATCAAGAGTAGTGATACTATCCAGAGTAGTGATACTATCCAGAGTAGTGATACTAGTAGTGATACTATCCAGAGTAGTGATACTATCAAGAGTAGTGATACTATCCAGAGCAGTGGTACTATCAAGAGCAGTGATACTATCCAGAGTAGTGATACTATCCAGAGTAGTGATACTAGTAGTGATACTATTCAGAGTAGTGATACTATCAAGAGTAGTGATACTATCAAGAGCAGTGATACTATCCAGAGTAGTGATACTATCCAGAGTAGTGATACTATCAAGAGTAGTGATACTATCAAGAGTAGTGATACTATCAAGAGCAGTGATACTATCCAGAGCAGTGAAACTATCAAGAGTAGTGATACTATCCAGAGTAGTGATACTATCCAGAGCAGTGATACTATCCAGAGTAGTGATACTATCCAGAGTAGTGATACTATCCAGAGCAGTGATACTATCCAGAGTAGTGATACTATCCAGAGCAGTGATACTATCAAGAGTAGTGATACTATCCAGAGTAGTGATACTATCCAGAGCAGTGATACTATCCAGAGTAGTGATACTATCCAGAGCAGTGATACTATCCAGAGGAGTGATACTATCCAGAGTAGTGATACTAGTAGTGATACTATCCAGAGCAGTGATACTATCCAGAGTAGTGATACTATCCAGAGCAGTGATACTATCCAGAGCAGTGATACTATCCAGAGTAGTGATACTATCCAGAGTAGTGATACTATCCAGAGTAGTGATACTATCCAGAGGAGTGATACTATCCAGAGTAGTGATACTAGTAGTGATACTATCCAGAGTAGTGATACTATCCAGAGTAGTGATACTATCAAGAGTAGTGATACTATCCAGAGCAGTGATACTATCCAGAGCAGTGATACTATCAAGATCAGTGAAACTATCAAGAGTAGTGATACTATCCAGAGTAGTGATACTATCAAGAGCAGTGATACTATCCAGAGTAGTGATACTAGTAGTGATACTATCCAGAGCAGTGATACTATCCAGAGTAGTGATACTATCCAGAGTAGTGATACTATCCAGAGTAGTGATACTATCAAGAGCAGTGATACTATCAAGATCAGTGATACTATCCAGAGCAGTGATACTATCAAGATCAGTGAAACTATCAAGAGTAGTGATACTATCAAGAGCAGTGATACTATCCAGAGCAGTGATACTATCAAGATCAGTGATACTATCCAGAGCAGTGATACTATCAAGATCAGTGATACTATCAAGATCAGTGATACTATCAAGAGCAGTGATACTATCAAGATCAGTGATATTATCCAGAGTAGTGATACTAGTAGTGATACTATCCAGAGCAGTGATACTATCCAGAGTAGTGATACTATCAAGATCAGTGATATTATCAAGATCAGTGATACTATCAAGAGCAGTGATACTATCCAGAGCAGTGATACTATCCAGAGCAGTGATACTATCCAGAGCAGTGATACTAGTAGTGATACTATCCAGAGCAGTGATACTATCCAGAGTAGTGATACTATCCAGAGCAGTGATACTATCCAGAGTAGTGATACTAGTAGTGATACTATCCAGAGCAGTGATACTATCCAGAGTAGTGATACTATCCAGAGCAGTGATACTACCAAGAGCAGTGATGCGGTTTCCTTTTCCATTCGTCTTGTTCAACTGTTGCCATGGCACCTGCTAAAAGTTTGCTCAGATGTGCGAGTGCCTTTTGAATTTTGAATAGCTAACATTCCAATGGCCATAATAAATAGATGTTCTCGAAAGTGGACAACCTTGTTTCTCTCCTCTTGACAGTTTATAACTTTATGAGATCTAGCCATTATTTACTATGTTACACCTAGGGTTACTATTCCTAACTTTAACCCATTATCATAAGAGATTCTCCAAAATATTGAAATCAAAATCTTTTTCAAAGTTAGCTATGAAAACCAGACCTGGTTTTCCAGATGTTTCATATTGTTTCCAGTACTTGTCGTTTATTATCTCCAATGTATCGTAAAAAAACACATGTCATCCAAAACACTGGTATGTCATCCAGCCCTGGAGTTTGGTATACCTCCACTGGTATGTCATCCACTGGTATGTCATCCATCCCTGGAGTTTGGTATACCTCCACTGGTATGTCATCCAGCCCTGGAGTTTGGTATACCTCCACTGGTATGTCATCCACTGGTACGTCATCCATCCCTAGAGTTTGGTATACCTCCACTGGTATGTCATCCATCCCTAGAGTTTGGTATACCTCCACTGGTATGTCATCCATCCCTAGAGTTTGGTATACCTCCACTGGTATGTCATCCAGCCCTGGAGTTTGGTATACCTCCACTGGTATGTCATCCATCCATAGAGTTTGGTATACCTCCACTGGTATGTCATCCACTGCTATGTCATCCATCCCTAGAGTTTGGTATACCTCCACTGGTATGTCATCCACTGGTACGTCATCCATCCCTAGAGTTTGGTATACCTCCACTGGTATGTCATCCAGGCCTGGAGTGTGGTATACCTCCACTGGTATGTCATCCACTGGTACGTCATCCATCCCTAGAGTTTGGTATACCTCCTCTGGTATGTCATCCAGACATGGAGTTTGGTATACCTCCACTGGTATGTCATCCATCCCTAGAGTTTGGTATACCTCCACTGGTATACCTCCACTGGTATGTCATCCATCCCTAGAGTTTGGTATACCTCCACTGGTATGTCATCCATCCCTAGAGTTTGGTATACCTCCTCTGGTATGTCATCCAGACATGGAGTTTGGTATACCTCCACTGGTATGTCATCCATCCCTAGAGTTTGGTATACCTCCTCTGGTATGTCATCCAGACATGGAGTTTGGTATACGTCCTCTGGTATGTCATTCAGCCCTGGAGTTTGGTATACCTCCACTGGTATGTCATCCATCCCTAGAGTTTGGTATACCTCCTCTGGTATGTCATCCAGACATGGAGTTTGGTATACCTCCTCTGGTATGTCATCCATCCCTAGAGTTTGGTATACCTCCTCTGGTATGTCATCCAGACAGAGTTTGGTAAACCTCCACTGGTATGTCATCCATCCCTAGAGTTTGGTATTACCTCCTCTGGTATGTCATCCAGACATTTTTGAATAAGTTCCTCCACTGTCTTTATGTCATCCATCCCTAGAGTTTGGTATACCTCCTCTGGTATGTCATCCAGACATGGAGTTTGGTATGCCTCCACTGGTATGTCATCCAGACATGGAGTTTGTTAAAAACAAGTCATCTCAATGATTTGATTATGTCATTCAGCCCTGGAATTTGGTATACCTCCACTGGTATGTCATCCATCCCTAGACTTATTAAACCTCCACTGGATAATGTTCATCCATCAAATCTCCATGATATTAAACCTCCATGGTATATCATCCATCCCTAGATTTTGGTAAACCTCCACTGTATTGCATTATTCCCCATATTCCATCCAGTTCGCATTAATTTATAAAATATTACACTTCATCTTTCTTGAATAAGTTCCTCCAATGTCTTTTTGTTTTCCTCTAACTCATTCTGAACCTTTATGGTACTGTTTTTATTGCTGTCTATCTGTGCTGTTAGTTCTTCTATTGCATTGGTTAATATGGACTATTTTGACTTATATTGCTTTTGTTTTAGAGATGAGTATTGAATTGCAGGGCCTCTATTGGAACTTTTACAAGTGTCTCATACAATGAGGAGATGTGCTGTACCTGTATCTCTTAGGTTGGAAAAAGTCAGTTATGAATGATTATAGTTAAAAACAAGTCATCATCCAATAGGATTTGATTAAATTCCCTATATCTTCCCCCATGTATATCTCACTAGGAAATTCTGAAAGAGTAATGTATATGCTAATTATTTGATAGTCCGACAGCATTCTGTCCACTATTTACACTTATTAAAACGTTTGGTGCCAGAGATAATGTTAATAAAGTAGTCAAATCTCCATGATATTAAACCTCCATGTATATCTCACTAGGCCAGACTATTAAACCTCCTATCCATGTATATCTCACTAGGACATCCATATTAAACCTCCTCCATGTATATCTCACTATCATCAGACTATTAATCCTCCATCATGTATATCTCACTAGGCCAGACTATTAAACCATCCTCCATGTACATCTCACTAGGTCAGGATATTAAACCTCCTCCATGTATATCTCATCTATCAGGATCATTAAACCTCCTCCATGTATATCTCACTAGGCCAGACTATTAAACCTCCTCCATGTACATCTCACTAGGTCAGGATATTAAACTTCTCCTCCATGTATATCTCACTAATCAGGATATTAAACCTCCTCCATGTAATCTATCTCACTAGGTCAGGATATTAAACCTCCTCCATGTATATCTCACTAGGTCAGGATATTAAACCTCCTCCATGTATATCTCATCTATCAGGATATTAAACCTCCTCCATGTATATCTCTAGACTAGGTCAGGATATTAAATCCTCCATGTATATCTCACTAGGTCAGGATATTAAACTCCTCCATGTATATCTCACTAGGTCAGGATATCCATCAAACCTCCTCCATGTATATCTCACTAGGTCAGGATATTAAACTTCTCCATGTATATCTCACTATGTCAGGATATTAAACCTCCTCCATGTTCGAAGACAGCTCCTCTAATCTATCCATCATCTAGACTTCTCTAATCTATCCATCATCTAGACTTCTCCTCTAATCTATCCATCATCTAGACTTCTCCTCTAATCTATCCATCATCTAGACTTCTCCTCTAATCTATCCATCATCTAGACTTCTCTAATCTATCCATCATCTAGACTTCTCCTCTAATCTATCCATCATCTAGACTTCTCCTCTAATCTATCCATCATCTAGACTTTTCCTCTAATCTATCCATCATCTAGACTTCTCCTCTAATCTATCCATCATCTAGACTTCTCCTCTAATCCATCCATCATCTAGATTTCTCCTCTAATCTATCCATCATCTAGACTTCTCTAATCTATCCATCATCTAGACTTCTCCTCTAATCTATCCATCATCTAGACTTCTCCTCTAATCTATCCATCATCTAGACTTCTCTAATCTATCCATCATCTAGACTTCTCTAATCTATCCATCATCTAGACTTCTCCTCTAATCTATCCATCATCTAGACTTCTCCTCTAATCTATCCATCATCTAGACTTCTCCTCTAATCTATCCATCATCTAGACTTCTCCTCTAATCTATCCATCATCTAGACTTCTCTAATCTATCCATCATCTAGACTTCTCCTCTAATCTATCCATCATCTAGACTTCTCTAATCTATCCATCATCTAGACTTCTCCTCTAATCTATCCATCATCTAGACTTCTCCTCTAATCTATCCATCATCTAGACTTCTCTAAT
>NW_025745774.1:253980-316480 GCF_021184085.1 Oncorhynchus gorbuscha | reverse complement strand
ACCCATCTTTTAACATTGAATGCAATGTATTGATTTAGACATAGACCCTGTGACACCCATCTTTTAACATTGAATGCAATGTATTGATTTAGACATAGACCCTGTGACACCCATCTTTTAACATTGAATGCAATGTATTGATTTAGACATAGACCCTGTGACACCCATCTTTTAACATTGAATGCAATGTATTGATTTAGACATAGACCCTGTGACACCCATCTTTTAACATTGAATGCAATGTATTGATTTAGACATAGACCCTGTGACACCCATCTTTTAACATTGAATGCAATGTATTGATTTAGACATAGACCCTGTGACACCCATCTTTTAACATTGAATGCAATGTATTGATTTAGACATAGACCCTGTGACACCCATCTTTTAACATTGAATGCAATGTATTGATTTAGACATAGACCCTGTGACACCCATCTTTTAACATTGAATGCAATGTATTGATTTAGACATAGACCCTGTGACACCCATCTTTTAACATTGAATGCAATGTATTGACGTAAGATTCAACTGGTTGATGCTTATCTTTTCCCATTAACTGCATTCATCAAAACACTGACATTTTCACCTTTTGTCATAAACATGCCAGGATGACGTTTTCAGGCTGATAACAGCCTGGAAAAGGTTTTGATGAAGGTTCTTCCATCAACGAATCAATGAGTACGGAGTCATTTAGAAGATGTGTAGATGTGGCTTCCCGAGTGGCGCAGTGGTCTACGGTAACTGCATCGCTATGCTAGCTGTGTTCCGCTAGAGATTCATCGCTGTGCTAGCTGTGTTCCGCTAGAGATTCATCGCTGTGCTAGCTGTGTTCCGCTAGAGATTCATCGCAGTGCTAGCTGTGTTCCGCTAGAGATTCATCGCAGTGCTAGCTGTGTTCCGCTAGAGATTCATCGCAGTGCTAGCTGTGTTCCGCTAGAGATTCATCGCAGTGCTAGCTGTGTTCCGCTAGAGATTCATCGCTGTGCTAGCTGTGTTCCGCTAGAGATTCATCGCTGTGCTAGCTGTGTTCCGCTAGAGATTCATCGCTGTGCTAGCTGTGTTCCGCTAGAGATTCATCGCAGTGCTAGCTGTGTTCCGCTAGAGATTCATCGCTGTGCTAGCTGTGTTCCGCTAGAGATTCATCGCTGTGCTAGCTGTGTTCCGCTAGAGATTCATCGCTGTGCTAGCTGTGTTCCGCTAGAGATTCATCGCTGTGCTAGCTGTGTTCCGCTAGAGATTCATCGCAGTGCTAGCTGTGTTCCGCTAGAGATTCATCGCTGTGCTAGCTGTGTTCCGCTAGAGATTCATCGCAGTGCTAGCTGTGTTCCGCTAGAGATTCATCGCTGTGCTAGCTGTGTTCCGCTAGAGATTCTGGGTTCGAGTCCAGGCTTCTGTTGTGACCGGGAGACCCACGGGGCGGCGCACAATTGGCCCCAGCGTCGTCCGGGTTAGGGGAGGGTTTGGCCCGGCAGGGATGTTCAAGTCCCAACGTGCTCTAGCGACTCCTGTGGCGGGCCGGGCACAGTGCACGCTGACACGGTCGCCAGGTGTTTCCTCCTCTGACACATTGGTGCTTCCGGGGTTAAGTGGGCATTGTGTTAAGAAGCAGAGAAGCTTGGTTGGGTCGTGTTTCGGAGGACACACGGCTCTCGACCTTCGCCTCTCCCGAGTCCGTACGGGAGTTGCAGCGATGTGACAAGACTGTAACTACCAATCGGAAACCAGGAAACTGGGGAGAAAACTGTTTTTTTTGTACAGGCTGTGCATCATATTAAGGTTTATTTAAAAAATATATATATGAGTGGATTTGTGGTTCCTCCAACAACAGGATCACATAATTCTTAATCCTGCCAGAAAACTCTGCTCCACCAGCCGGTCACTGTTGTTCTCGTTCTCCGGTGTGATTATTGTCGGCAAGGTATTTTTGTTTCAGTTATAAGGGTTTACTGTAGTTAATAAACCATCTGCTTCCCATTGAGAACATGAGTCTTGGGTTTACAGTAGTTAATACACCATCTGCTTCCCATTGAGAACATGAGTCTTGGGTTTACAGTAGTTAATAAACCATCTGCTTCCCATTGAGAACATGAGTCTTGGGTTTACAGTAGTTAATAAACCATCTGCTTCCCATTAAGAACGTCTTGGCTCAGAACATACATTCCTGTTCCACTACTAACCCCTGACCTCTCGCCTATGACCTCTACTCAGTCTACTCAACCATTTCTACATATTTGGACAGAGTTGGGTATGAGGCTACCCTCTAGCCTCTACACATGGCTAGCTATACACTCCATGGTTCTAGGAACCATTTCCTTTCTTTCTAAGAGTGTAGTGTCAGTATTTCCACCACCCAATAAGGGATCATAGCTTTCATCTGAATTCACTTGGTCAGTCTGTGTTTTGTAAAGAGCAGTTCTTAATGAAAAAGTAAAGATACTTAAGTTTCCAATTGTCATACTTGAGTAAAAGTTTTAAAAAATACTGTCCCTTAGTAAAAAAATGACTCAATTAAAAGTCACCCAGTTAAATATGTCATGTTTTGTCTTAGATTGTCTTGTCATTATGCTTTCCCTTGTGTTCGTTTCCCCCTGCTGGTCTTATTAGGTTCATTCCCTTTTTCTATCCCTCTCTCTCCCCCTCCCTCTCTCTCCTCTCTCTATCGTTCCGTTCCTGCTCCCAGCTGTTCCTATTCCCCTAATCATCATTTAGTCTTCCCACACCTGTTCCTTATCTTTTCCCATGATTAGAGTCCCTATTTCTCCCCTTGTTTTCCACTTCTGTCCTTGTCGGATCCTTGTCTATTGTTCACCGTGCTGTGTCTATGTATTGCCCTGTCGTGTCGTGTTTCCCTCAGATGCTGCGTGGTGAGCAGGTGTCTGAGTCTGCTACGTTCAAGTGCCTTCCCGAGGCAACCTGCAGTTCTTGATCAAGTCTCCAGTCTGTTCTCGTCATTACGAGTAGTATTATGCCTTTTGTTTGTAAAGTAACTTTACTGGATTAAAAACTCTGTTTTCGCCAAGTCGCTTTTGGGTCCTCATTCACCTGCATAACAGAAGGATCCGACCAAGGAATGGACCCAGCGACTACAGATGCTCGTAACACTGCCGTCGAGATCCAAGGAGCCATGCTCGGCAGACACGAGCAGGAATTGTCTGCTGCTCGCCATGCCGTGGAGAACCTGGCCGCTCAGGTTTCCGACCTCTCTGGACAGTTCCAGAGTCTTCGTCTCGTGCCACCTGTTACTTCCTGGCCTGCCGAGCCTCCGGAACCTAGGGTTAATAACCCACCTTGCTACTCCGGGCAGCCCACGGAGTGCCGCTCCTTTCTCACCCAGTGTGATATTGTGTTCTCTCTCCAACCCAACACATACTCTAGCGAGAGAGCTCGGGTTGCTTACGTCATTTCACTCCTTACTGGCCGGGCTCGAGAGTGGGGCACAGCTATCTGGGAGGCAAGGGCTGATTGTTCTAACAATTACCAGAACTTTAAAGAGGAGATGATTCGGGTTTTTGACCGTTCAGTTTTTGGTAGGGAGGCTTCTAGGGCCCTGGCTTCCCTATGCCAAGGTGATCGATCCATAACGGATTACTCTATAGAGTTTCGCACTCTTGCTGCCTCTAGTGACTGGAACGAGCCGGCGCTGCTCGCTCGTTTTCTGGAGGGACTCCACGCAGTGGTCAAAGATGAGATTCTCTCTCGGGAGGTTCCTTCCAGTGTGGACTCTTTGATTGCTCTCGCCATCCGCATAGAACGACGGGTAGATCTTCGTCACCAAGCTCGTGGAAGAGAGCTCGCGTCAACGGTGTTTCCCTGCTCCGCATCGCAACCATCTCCCTCCTCTGGCTCAGAGACTGAGCCCATGCAGCTGGGAGGTATTCGCATCTCGACCAAGGAGAGGGAACGGAGGATCACCAACCGCCTGTGCCTCTATTGCGGATTTGATGGACATTTTGTCAATTCATGTCCAGTAAAGGCCAGAGCTCATCAGTAAGCGGAGGGCTACTGGTGAGCGCTACTACTCAGGTCTCTTCATCTAGATCCTGTACTACTATGTCGGTCCATCTACGCTGGACCGGTTCGGGTGCTACATGCAGTGCCTTGATTGACTCTGGGGCTGAGGGTTGTTTCATGGACGAAGCATGGGCTCGGAAACATGACATTCCTTTCAGACAGTTAGACAAGCCTACGCCCATGTTTGCCTTAGATGGTAGTCATCTTCCCAGTATCAGATTTGAGACACTACCTTTAACTCTCACAGTATCTGGTAACCACAGTGAGACTATTTCTTTTTTGATTTTTCGTTCACCTTTTACACCTGTTGTTTTGGGTCATCCCTGGCTAGTATGTCATAATCCTTCTATTAATTGGTCTAGTAATTCTATCCTATCCTGGAACGTTTCTTGTCATGTGAAGTGTTTAATGTCTGCCATCCCTCCCATTTCTTCTGTCCCCACTTCTCAGGAGGAACCTGGCGATTTGACAGGAGTGCCGGAGGAATATCATGATCTGCGCACGGTCTTCAGTCGGTCCCGAGCCAACTCCCTTCCTCCTCACCGGTCGTATGATTGTAGTATTGATCTCCTTCCGGGGACCACTCCTCCTCGGGGTAGACTATACTCTCTGTCGGCTCCCGAACGTAAGGCTCTCGAGGATTATTTATCTGTGTCTCTTGACGCCGGTACCATAGTGCCTTCTTCCTCTCCGGCCGGGGCGGGGTTCTTTTTGTTAAGAAGAAGGACGGTACTCTGCGCCCCTGCGTGGATTATCGAGGGCTGAATGACATAACGGTTAAGAATCGTTATCCGCTTCCCCTTATGTCATCAGCCTTCGAGATTCTGCAGGGAGCCAGGTGCTTTACTAAGTTGGACCTTCGTAACGCTTACCATCTCGTGCGCATCAGAGAGGGGGACGAGTGGAAAACGGCGTTTAACACTCCGTTAGGGCATTTTGAGTACCGGGTTCTGCCGTTTGGTCTCGCCAATGCGCCAGCTGTTTTTCAGGCATTAGTTAATGATGTTCTGAGAGACATGCTGAACATCTTTGTTTTTGTCTATCTTGACGATATCCTGATTTTTTCACCGTCACTCGAGATTCATGTTCAGCACGTTCGACGTGTTCTACAGCGCCTTTTAGAGAATTGTCTCTACGTAAAGGCTGAGAAGTGCTCTTTTCATGTCTCCTCCGTTACTTTTCTCGGTTCCGTTATTTCCGCTGAAGGCATTCAGATGGATTCCGCTAAGGTCCAAGCTGTCAGTGATTGGCCCGTTCCAAGGTCACGTGTCGAGTTGCAGCGCTTTTTAGGTTTCGCTAATTTCTATCGGCGTTTCATTCGTAATTTCGGTCAAGTTGCTGCCCCTCTCACAGCTCTTACTTCTGTCAAGACGTGTTTTAAGTGGTCCGGTTCCGCCCAGGGAGCTTTTGATCTTCTAAAAGAATGTTTTACGTCCGCTCCTATCCTCGTTACTCCTGACGTCACTAGACAATTCATTGTCGAGGTTGACGCTTCAGAGGTAGGCGTGGGAGCCATTCTATCCCAGCGCTTCCAGTCTGACGATAAGGTTCATCCTTGCGCTTATTTTTCTCATCGCCTGTCGCCATCTGAGCGCAACTATGATGTGGGTAACCGTGAACTGCTCGCCATCCGCTTAGCCCTAGGCGAATGGCGACAGTGGTTGGAGGGGGCGACCGTTCCTTTTGTCGTTTGGACAGACCATAAGAACCTTGAGTACATCCGTTCTGCCAAACGACTTAATGCCCGTCAAGCTCGTTGGGCGTTGTTTTTCGCTCGTTTCGAGTTTGTGATTTCTTACCGTCCGGGTAGCAAAAACACCAAGCCTGATGCCTTATCCCGTCTGTTTAGTTCTTCTGTGGCTTCTACTGATCCCGAGGGGATTCTTCCTTATGGGCGTGTTGTCGGGTTGACAGTCTGGGGAATTGAAAGACAGGTTAAGCAAGCACTCACGCACACTGCGTCGCCGCGCGCTTGTCCTAGTAACCTCCTTTTCGTTCCTGTTTCCACTCGTCTGGCTGTTCTTCAGTGGGCTCACTCTGCCAAGTTAGCTGGTCATCCCGGTGTTCGAGGCACTCTTGCGTCTATTCGCCAGCGCTTTTGGTGGCCGACTCAGGAGCGTGACACGCGCCGTTTCGTGGCTGCTTGTTCGGACTGCGCGCAGACTAAGTCGGGTAACTCTCCTCCTGCCGGTCGTCTCAGACCGCTCCCCATTCCTTCTCGACCATGGTCTCACATCGCCCTAGACTTCATTACCGGTCTGCCTTTGTCTGCGGGGAAGACTGTGATTCTTACGGTTGTCGATAGGTTCTCTAAGGCGGCACATTTCATTCCCCTCGCTAAACTTCCTTCCGCTAAGGAGACGGCACAAATCATTATCGAGAATGTGTTCAGAATTCATGGCCTCCCGTTAGACGCCGTTTCAGACAGAGGCCCGCAATTCACATCACAGTTTTGGAGGGAGTTCTGTCGTTTGATTGGTGCGTCCGTCAGTCTCTCTTCCGGGTTTCATCCCCAGTCTAACGGTCAAGCAGAGAGGGCCAATCAGACGATTGGTCGCATACTACGCAGCCTTTCTTTCAGAAACCCTGCGTCTTGGGCAGAACAGCTCCCTGGGCAGAATACGCTCACAACTCGCTTCCTTCGTCTGCTACCGGGTTATCTCCGTTTCAGAGTAGTCTGGGTTACCAGCCTCCTCTGTTCTCATCCCAGCTTGCCGAGTCCAGCGTTCCCTCCGCTCAAGCGTTTGTCCAACGTTGTGAGCGCACCTGGAGGAGGGTGAGGTCTGCACTTTGCCGTTACAGGGCACAGACTGTGAGAGCCGCCAATAAACGCAGGATTAAGAGTCCAAGGTATTGTTGCGGCCAGAGAGTGTGGCTTTCCACTCGCAACCTTCCTCTTACGACAGCTTCTCGTAAGTTGACTCCGCGGTTCATTGGTCCGTTCCGTGTCTCCCAGGTTGTCAATCCTGTCGCTGTGCGACTGCTTCTTCCGCGACATCTTCGTCGCTTCCATCCTGTCTTCCATGTCTCCTGTGTCAAGCCCTTTCTTCGCACCCCGTTCGTCTTCCCTCCCCCTCCCGTCCTTGTCGAGAGCGCACCTATTTACAAGGTACGTAAGATCATGGACATGCGTTCTCGGGGACGGGGTCACCAATACTTAGTGGATTGGGAGGGTTACGGTCCTGAGGAGAGGAGTTGGGTTCCGTCTCGGGACGTGCTGGACCGTTCACTTATTGATGATTTCCTCCGTTGCCGCCAGGATTCCTCCTCGAGTGCGCCAGGAGGCGCTCGGTGAGTGGGGGGGTACTGTCATGTTTTGTCTTAGATTGTCTTGTCATTATGCTTTCCCTTCTGTTCGTTTCCCCCTGCTGGTCTTATTAGGTTCGTTCCCTTTTTCTATCCCTCTCTCTCCCCCTCCCTCTCTCTCCTCTCTCTATCGTTCCGTTCCTGCTCCCATCTGTTCCTATTCCCCTAATCATCATTTAGTCTTCCCACACCTGTTCCTTATCTTTTCCCATGATTAGAGTCCCTATTTCTCCCCTTGTTTTCCACTTCTGTCCTTGTCGGATCCTTGTCTATTGTTCACCGTGCTGTGTCTATGTATTGCCCTGTCGTGTCGTGTTTCCCTCAGATGCTGCGTGGTGAGCAGGTGTCTGAGTCTGCTACGTTCAAGTGCCTTCCCGAGGCAACCTGCAGTTCTTGATCAAGTCTCCAGTCTGTTCTCGTCATTACGAGTAGTATTATGCCTTTTGTTTGTAAAGTAACTTTACTGGATTAAAAACTCTGTTTTCGCCAAGTCGCTTTTGGGTCCTCATTCACCTGCATAACAAAATACTACTTGAGTAAAAGTCACCCAGTTAAATACTACTTGAGTAAAAGTCTAAAAGTATTTGGTTTTAAAAATAGTATCAAGAGTAAAAGTATAAATCATTTCACATTCCTTATATTAATCCAACCACACAGCACCATTTTCCTTTCTTTTAATTTACGGATAGCCAGGGGCATACTCCAACACTCCGACACTCCGACACTCCGACACTCCGACACTCCGACACTCCGACACTCCGACACCCAGACATCATTTACAAAACAAAGCATTTATGTTTAGTAAGTCCTCCAGACCAGAGGCTGTAGGGATGACCAGGGATGTTCTCTGTTTAGTGAGTCCACCAGATCAGAAGCAGTAGGGATGACCAGGGATGTTCTCTGTTTAGTGAGTCCTCCATATCAGATGCAGTAAGGACGACCAGGGATGTTCTCTGTTTAGTGAGTCCTCCAGATCAGAGACGGTAGTGATAACCAGGGATGTTCTCTGTTTAGTGAGACCTCCAGATCAGAGGCAGTAGGGATGACCAGAGATGTTCTCTGTTTAGTGAGTCCTCCAGATCAGAGACGGTAGTGATAACCAGGGATGTTCTCTGTTTAGTGAGACCTCCAGATCAGAGACAGTAGTGATGACCAGGGATGTTCTCTGTTTAGTGAGACCTCCAGATCAGAGACAGTAGTGATAACCAGGGATGTTCTCTGTTTAGTGAGACCTCCAGATCAGAGACAGTAGTGATGACCAGGGATGTTCTCTGTTTAGTGAGTCCTCCAGATCAGAGACAGTAGTGATGACCAGGGATGTTCTCTGTTTAGTGAGTCCTCCAGACCAGAGGCGGTAGGGATGACCACGGATGTTCTCTGTTTAGTGAGTCCTCCAGATCAGAGACGGTAGTGATGACCAGGGATGTTGTGTGAATTTTACCATTTTCCTGCTAAGCATTTGAAATGTAACGAGTTTTTCGGGTGTCAGGTAAAATGGATGGAGTAAAAAGTACATTTATTTTCTTTAGGAATGTAGTGGAGTAAAATTAAAAATTGTCAAAAATATGAATAGTAAAATAAAGCCCCCCCCAAAAAAAACTTGAAAGAAAGAAGTAGTTCATGCCTGCCCATGCTATAACTTCACCACCATCTCTGTTCACAACATTAACATCAGCATACCGCTCTCCCACGTGACTCCATACACACGGTCTGCCATCTGCCCGGTACACTCTGTTCACAACATTAACATCAGCATACCACTCTCCCACGTGACTCCATACACACGGTCTGCCATCTGCCCGGTACACTCTGTTCACAACATTAACATCAGCATACCGCTCTCCCACGTGACTCCATACACACGGTCTGCCATCTGCCCGGTACAGTTGAAACCTGGGATTCACCCGTGTGGAGCACACTTCTCCAGCGTGTCAGAGTGTCTATCGAAAAGTGACTCCATACACACGGTCTGCCATCTGCCCGGTACAGTTGAAACCTGGGATTCACCCGTGAGGAGCACACTTCTCCAGCGTGTCAGAGTGTCTATCGAAAAGTGACTCCGTACACACAGTCTGCCATCTGCCCGGTACAGTTGAAACCTGGGATTCACCCGTGAGGAGCACACTTCTCCAGCGTGTCAGAGTCTATCGAAACGTGACTCCATACACACGGTCTGCCATCTGCCCGGTACAGTTGAAACCTGGGATTCACCCGTGAGGAGCACACTTCTCCAGCGTGTCAGAGTGTCTATCGAAAAGTCAACCCGCTGACGTTGGTTACGGCACCAAATTGCAGTCAGGTCAAGACCCTGGCGAGGACGACGAGCACATAGATGAGCTCCCTGGGACGGTTTCTGACAGTTTGTGTAGAAAAATATTTGGTTGTGCAAAGCGACGGTTTCATCAGCTGTCCGGGTGGCTGGTCTCAGACCATCCCGCAGGTGAAGAAGCCGGATGTGGAGGACCTGGGCTGGCGTGGATACATGTGGTCTGCGGTTGTGAGGCCGGTTGGACGTACTGCCAAATTCTTTAAAATGTGTTGGAGAGGCGGCTTATGGTAGAGAAATGAACATTCAATTCTCTGGCAACAACTCTGGTGGACATTCCTGCAGTCAGCGCACCAATTGCACACTTCCTCAACTTGAGACAGCTGTGGAATTGTGTTGTGACAAAACTGCACATTTTAGTGGCCTTTCATTGTCACCAGCACAAGGTGCACCTGTGTAATGATCATGCTTGTGTGGCCGGTTGGACGTACTGCCAAATTCTCTAAATGTTGGAGGCAGCTTTTATGGCAACAGCTCTGGTGGACATTCCTGCAGTCAGCATGCCATTTGCACACTCCCTCAAAACTTGAGACATCTGTGGCATTGTGTTGTGTGACAAAACTGCACATTTTAGAGTGGCCTTTTTTTGTTGTTGCCCCCAGCACAAAGTGCACCTTCGTGATTATCACGCTGTTTAAATCAGCTTCTTGATAGGCCACACCTGTCAGGTGGATGGATTATTTTGGCAAAGGAGAAATGCTCACTAACAGGGATGGAAACGAATTTGTGCAACAACAAAACAAAATGGAGAGAAATAAGCTTTTTTTGTGAGTTTGGAACATTTCGGCCATCTTTTATTTCAGCTCATGAAGTCTGGTGCATTTCTATGTTTTGTTCAGTACGAACTTCCTGTTATTCCACTGCTCAGGACACCTGATGGCTCAGATAGGAGCCTGTTGTTCTGTGGCTCTTACATGCTGAGTTACAGAGAGACTAGAGAGGCTTGACATGCTGAGTTAGAGACTAGAGAGGCTTGACATGCTGAGTTAGAGAGGCTGCTACTGGCACCTTCTGAATGACTCCAATTCACCAAGTCTCCCCTGTCGTGCCGAGCCGGCGTCTAACCACATGTCATCTTGCCTAGGATGGGGGCACACCCACCACTTGAAGATGAGACCTATCGGACAGAAACATATGGTTGCGGACAGTTCTGCCAACACAAATCAAATCAAATCAAATTGTATTTGCTGGTGAAATGCTTGTGCTTCTAGTTCTGACAGTGCAGCATTATCTAACAAGTAATATCTAACCATTACACAACATATACCCAATACACACACATCTAAGTAAAGGAATGGAGTTAAGAATATATACATATGGAAGAGTGATGCCAGAGCGGAACGGACTAAGATACAATAGTATAGAATACAGTATTATATTATATTATTATTATTATTATTAGATGAGATGAGTAATACATAGACTAAGATACAGTAGAATAGAATACAGTATATACATATGAGATGAGTAAAGCATAGACTAAGATACAGTAGAATAGAATACAGTATATACATATGAGATGAGTAATACATAGACTAAGATACAGTAGAATAGAATACAGTATATACATATGAGATGAGTAAAGCATAGACTAAGATACAGTAGAATAGAATACAGTATATACATATGAGATGAGTAATACATAGACTAAGATACAGTAGAATAGAATACAGTATATACATATGAGATGAGTAAAGCATAGACTAAGATACAGTAGAATAGAATAGAATACAGTATATACATAGACTAAGATACAGTAGTATAGAATACAGTATGTACATATGAGATGAGTAATGCATAGACTAAGATACAGTAGAATAGAATACAGTATATACATATGAGATGAGTAAAGCATAGACTAAGATACAGTAGTATAGAATACAGTATGTACATATGAGATGAGTAATACATAGACTAAGATACAGTAGAATAGAATACAGTATATACATATGAGATGAGTAATACATAGACTAAGATACAGTAGTATAGAATACAGTATGTACATATGAGATGAGTAATACATAGACTAAGATACAGTAGTATAGAATACAGTATGTACATATGAGATGAGTAATACATAGACTAAGATACAGTAGTATAGAATACAGTATATACATACATTTACATTTAAGTCATTTAGCAGACGCTCTTATCCAGAGCGACTTACAAATTGGTGCATTCACCTTATGACATCCAGTGGGACAGTCACTTAACAATAGTGCATCTAAAACTTAGGGGGGGTGGGGTGAGAGGGATTACTTAACCTATCCTAGGTATTCCTTAAAGAGGTGGGGTTTCAGGTGTCTCCGGAAGGTGGTGATTGACTCCGCTGTCCTGGCGTCGTGAGGGAGTTTGTTCCACCATTGGGGGGCCAGAGCAGCGAACAGTTTTGACTGGGCTGAGCGGGAACTGTACTTCCTCAGTGGTAGGGAGGCGAGCAGGCCAGAGGTGGATGAACGCAGTGCCCTTGTTTGGGTGTAGGGCCTGATCAGAGCCTGGAGGTACTGAGGTGCCGTTCCCCTCACAGCTCCGTAGGCAAGCACCATGGTCTTGTAGCGGATGCGAGCTTCAACTGGAAGCCAGTGGAGAGAACGGAGGAGCGGGGTGACGTGAGAGAACTTGGGAAGGTTGAACACCAGACGGGCTGCGGCGTTCTGGATGAGTTGAAGGGGTTTAATGGCACAGGCAGGGAGCCCAGCCAACAGCGAGTTGCAGTAATCCAGACGGGAGATGACAAGTGCCTGGATTAGGACCTGCGCCGCTTCCTGTGTGAGGCAGGGTCGTACTCTGCGGATGTTGTAGAGCATGAACCTACAGGAACGGGCCACCGCCTTGATGTTAGTTGAGAACGACAGGGTGTTGTCCAGGATCACGCCAAGGTTCTTGGCGCTCTGGGAGGAGGACACAATGGAGTTGTCGACCGTGATGGCGAGATCATGGAACGGGCAGTCCTTCCCCGGGAGGAAGAGCAGCTCCGTCTTGCCGAGGTTCAGCTTGAGGTGGTGATCCATCATCCACACTGATATGTCTGCCAGACATGCAGAGATGCGATTCGCCACCTGGTCATCAGAAGGGGGAAAGGAGAAGATTAATTGTGTGTCGTCTGCATAGCAATGATAAGAGAGACCATGTGAGGTTATGACAGAGCCAAGTGACTTGGTGTATAGCGAGAATAGAAGAGGGCCAAGAACAGAGCCCTGGGGGACACCAGTGGTGAGAGCGCGTGGTGAGGAGACAGATTCTCGCCACGCCACCTGGTAGGAGCGACCTGTCAGGTAGGACGCAATCCAAGCGTGGGCCGCGCCGGAGATGCCCAACTCGGAGAGGGTGGAGAGGAGGATCTGATGGTTCACAGTATCGAAGGCAGCCGATAGATCTAGAAGGATGAGAGCAGAGGAGAGAGAGTTAGCTTTAGCAGTGCGGAGCGCCTCCGTGATACAGAGGAGAGCAGTCTCAGTTGAATGACTAGTCTTGAAACCTGACTGATTTGGATCAAGAAGGTCATTCAGAGAGAGATAGCGGGAGAGCTGGCCAAGGACGGCACGTTCAAGAGTTTTGGAGAGAAAAGAAAGAAGGGATACTGGTCTGTAATTGTTGACATCGGAGGGATCGAGTGTAGGTTTTTTCAGAAGGGGTGCAACTCTCGCTCTCTTGAAGACGGAAGGGACGTAGCCAACGGTCAGGGATGAGTTGATGAGCGAGGTGAGGTAAGGGAGAAGGTCTCCGGAAATGGTCTGGAGAAGAGAGGAGGGGATAGGGTCAAGCGGGCAGGTTGTTGGGCGGCCGGCCGTCACAAGACGCGAGATTTCATCTGGAGAGAGAGGGGAGAAAGAGGTCAGAGCACAGGGTAGGGCAGTGTGAGCAGAACCAGCGGTGTCGTTTGACTTAGCAAACGAGGATCGGATGTCGTCGACCTTCTTTTCAAAATGGTTGACGAAGTCATCTGCAGAGAGGGAGGAGGGGGGGGGAGGGGGCGGAGGATTCAGGAGGGAGGAGAAGGTGGCAAAGAGCTTCCTAGGGTTAGAGGCAGATGCTTGGAATTTAGCGTGGTAGAAAGTGGCTTTAGCAGCAGAGACAGAGGAGGAAAATGTAGAGAGGAGGGAGTGAAAGGATGCCAGGTCCGCAGGGAGGCGAGTTTTCCTCCATTTCCGCTCGGCTGCCCGGAGCCCTGTTCTGTGAGCTCGCAATGAGTCATCGAGCCACGGAGCGGGAGGGGAGGACCGAGCCGGCCTGGAGGATAGGGGACATAGAGAATAGACTAAGATACAGTAGTATAGAATACAGTATATACATATGTAAGTGAATAATGCAGGATATGTAAACATTATTAAAGTTCAGTTTATTAAAGTGGCCAATGATTTCAAGTCAGTGTGTTGGCAGCAGCCTTTCTGTGCTAGTGATGGCTATTTAACGGTCTGACGGCCTTGAGATAGAAGCTGGTTGGAACTACGCTATCGTTCAAGGTGGAGTCTGACGGCCTTGAGATAGAAGCTGGTTGGAACTACGTTATCATTCACGGTAGAGTCTGACGGCCTTGAGATAGAAGCTGGTTGGAACTACGTTATCATTCAAGGTGGAGTCTGACGGCCCTGAGATAGAAGCTGGTTGGAACTACACTATCGTTCAAGGTGGAGTCTGACGGCCTTGAGATAGAAGCTGGTTGGAACTACGTTATCATTCACGGTAGAGTCTGACGGCCTTGAGATAGAAGCTGGTTGGAACTACACTATCGTTCAAGGTGGAGTCTGACGGCCTTGAGATAGAAGCTGGTTGGAACTACGTTATCATTCACGGTAGAGTCTGACGGCCTTGAGATAGAAGCTGGTTGGAACTACGTTATCATTCAAGGTGGAGTCTGACGGCCCTGAGATAGAAGATGTTTGGAACTACACTATCATTCAAGGTAGAGTTCCTCTGTCCAGCGTCTGGATTATTTTGGGTGAGGTGACAGGGACCTTTAATTGGCCTATCAGGCAGGGTGAGGTGACTGGGACCTTTAATTGGCCTATCAGGCAGGGTGAGATGACTGGGACCTTTAATTGGCCTATCAGGTAGGGTGATGTGACAGGGACCTTTAATTGGCCTATCAGGTAGGGTGAGGTGACAGGGACCTTTTATTGGCCTATCAGGTAGGGTGAGATGACTGGGACCTTTAATTGGCCTATCAGGCAGGATGAGATGACTGGGACCTTTAATTGGCCTATCAGGTAGGGTGATGTGACAGGGACCTTTAATTGGCCTATCAGGCAGGGTGAGATGACTGGGACCTTTAATTGGCCTATCAGGTAGGGTGAGGTGACAGGGACCTTTTATTGGCCTATCAGGCAGGGTGAGGTGACAGGGACCTTTAATTGGCCTATCAGGCAGGGTGGGGTGACAGGGACCTTTAATTGGCCTATCAGGTAGAGTGATGTGACAGGGACCTTTAATTGGCCTATCAGGCAGGGTGAGGTGACAGGGACCTTTAATTGGCCTATCAGGCAGGGTGAGGTGACAGGGACCTTTAATTGGCCTATCAGGCAGGGTGAGGTGACAGGGACCTTTAATTGGCCTATCAGGCAGGGTGAGGTGACAGGGACCTTTAATTGGCCTATCAGGCAGGGTGAGTTGACAGGGACCTTTTATTGGCCTATCAGGCAGGGTGAGGTGACAGGGACCTTTAATTGGCCTATCAGGCAGGGTGAGGTGACAGGGACCTTTTATTGGCCTATCAGGCAGGGTGAGGTGACAGGGACCTTTAATTGGCCTATCAGGCAGGGTGAGGTGACAGGGACCTTTAATTGGCCTATCAGGCAGGGTGAGGTGACAGGGACCTTTAATTGGCCTATCAGGCAGGGTGAGGTGACAGGGACCTTTAATTGGCCTATCAGGCAGGGTGAGGTGACAGGGACCTTTAATTGGCCTATCAGGCAGGGTGAGGTGACAGGGACCTTTAATTGGCCTATCAGGCAGGGTGAGGTGACAGGGACCTATATGATAAAGTATTGTATTTCATTGTATTGTATTTATTTAACTTGTATTTAACTGAACTCCTTACTCATCCAATACATTTATTTGATTTAATTACACTAAAATATCCACTTTCAATAACAGACTGAATAAATGAATCACCATAAGGAAATTAGACTTTCTCCACATCAATAACTGGGTCCAGGAGGCTACAGGCTGCAGTAACAGGACTGATGGAATATACACAACACAGCCCCATACTATAGGAGAATAGATGTAGCTGGAAGAGGAATATACACAACACAGCCCCATACTATAGGATAATAGATGTAGCTGGAAGAGGAATATACACAACACAGCCCCATACTATAGGAGAATAGATGTAGCTGGAAGAGGAATATACACAACACAGCCCCATACTATAGGAGAATAGATGTAGCTGGAAGAGGAATATACACAACACAGCCCCATACTATAGGATAATAGATGTAGCTGGAAGAGGAATATACACAACACAGCCCCATACTATAGGAGAATAGATGTAGCTGGAAGAGGAATATACACAACACAGCCCCATACTATAGGATAATAGATGTAGCTGGAAGAGGAATATACACAACACAGCCCCATACTATAGGAGAATAGATGTAGCTGGAAGAGGAATATACACAACACAGCCCCATACTATAGGAGAATAGATGTAGCTGGAAGAGGAATATACACAACACAGCCCCATACTATAGGATAATAGATGTAGCTGGAAGAGGAATATACACAACACAGCCCCATACTATAGGAGAATAGATGTAGCTGGAAGAGGAATATACACAACACAGCGACATACTATGGGAGAATAGATGTAGCTGGAAGAGGAATATACACAACACAGCCCCATACTATAGGATAATAGATGTAGCTGGAAGAGGAATATACACAACACAGCGACATACTATGGGAGAATAGATGTAGCTGGAAGAGGAATATACACAACACAGCGACATACTATGGGAGAATAGATGTAGCTGGAAGAGGAATATACACAACACAGCCCCATACTATAGGATAATAGATGTAGCTGGAAGAGGAATATACACAACACAGCCCCATACTATAGGAGACTAGATGTAGCTGGAAGAGGAATATACACAACACAGCCCCATACTATAGGAGAATAGATGTAGCTGGAAGAGGAATATGCACAACACAGCCCCATACTATAGGATAATAGATGTAGCTGGAAGAGGAATATGCACAACACGGCCCCATACTATAGGAGAATAGATGTAGCTGGAAGAGGAATATACACAACACAGCCCCATACTATAGGAGAATAGATGTTGGAAGAGGAATATGCACAACACAGCCCCATACTATAGGAGAATAGATGTAGCTGGAAGAGGAATATGCACAACACGGCCCCATACTATAGGAGAATAGATGTTGGAAGAGGAATATACACAACACAGCCCCATACTATAGGAGAATAGATGTTGGAAGAGGAATATACACAACACAGCCCCATACTATAGGAGAATAGATGTTGGAAGAGGAATATGCACAACACAGCCCCATACTATAGGATAATAGATGTAGCTGGAAGAGGAATATGCACAACACGGCCCCATACTATAGGAGAATAGATGTAGCTGGAAGAGGAATATACACAACACAGCCCCATACTATAGGAGAATAGATGTAGCTGGAAGAGGAATATACACAACACAGCCCCATACTATAGGATAATAGATGTAGCTGGAAGAGGAATATGCACAACACGGCCCCATACTATAGGAGAATAGATGTAGCTGGAAGAGGAATATACACAACACAGCCCCATACTATAGGAGAATAGATGTTGGAAGAGGAATATGCACAACACAGCCCCATACTATAGGAGAATAGATGTAGCTGGAAGAGGAATATGCACAACACGGCCCCATACTATAGGAGAATAGATGTTGGAAGAGGAATATACACAACACAGCCCCATACTATAGGAGAATAGATGTTGGAAGAGGAATATACACAACACAGCCCCATACTATAGGAGAATAGATGTAGCTGGAAGAGGAATATACACAACACAGCCCCATACTATAGGAGAATAGATGTTGGAAGAGGAATATACACAACACAGCCCCATACTATAGGAGAATAGATGTAGCTGGAAGAGGAATATACACAACACAGCCCCATACTATAGGAGAATAGATGTAGCTGGAAGAGGAATATGCACAACACAGCCCCATACTATAGGATAATAGATGTAGCTGGAAGAGGAATATGCACAACACGGCCCCATACTATAGGAGAATAGATGTAGCTGGAAGAGGAATATACACAACACAGCCCCATACTATAGGAGAATAGATGTAGCTGGAAGAGGAATATGCACAACACAGCCCCATACTATAGGATAATAGATGTAGCTGGAAGAGGAATATGCACAACACGGCCCCATACTATAGGAGAATAGATGTAGCTGGAAGAGGAATATACACAACACAGCCCCATACTATAGGAGAATAGATGTTGGAAGAGGAATATGCACAACACAGCCCCATACTATAGGAGAATAGATGTAGCTGGAAGAGGAATATACACAACACGGCCCCATACTATAGGAGAATAGATGTTGGAAGAGGAATATACACAACACAGCCCCATACTATAGGAGAATAGATGTTGGAAGAGGAATATACACAACACAGCCCCATACTATAGGAGAATAGATGTAGCTGGAAGAGGAATATACACAACACAGCCCCATACTATAGGAGAATAGATGTTGGAAGAGGAATATACACAACACAGCCCCATACTATAGGAGAATAGATGTAGCTGGAAGAGGAATATACACAACACAGCCCCATACTATAGGAGAATAGATGTTGGAAGAGGAATATACACAACACAGCCCCATACTATAGGAGAATAGATGTAGCTGGAAGAGGAATATACACAACACAGCCCCATACTATAGGAGAATAGATGTAGCTGGAAGAGGAATATACACAACACAGCCCCATACTATAGGAGAATAGATGTAGCTGGAAGAGGAATATACACAACACAGCCCCATACTATAGGAGAATAGATGTGGCTGGAAGAGGAATATACACAACACAGCCCCATACTATAGGAGAATAGATGTTGGAAGAGGAATATACACAACACAGCCCCATACTATAGGAGAATAGATGTAGCTGGAAGAGGAATATACACAACACAGCCCCATACTATAGGAGAATAGATGTGGCTGGAAGAGGAATATACACAACACAGCCCCATACTATAGGAGAATAGATGTAGCTGGAAGAGGAATATACACAACACAGCCCCATACTATAGGAGAATAGATGTGGCTGGAAGAGGAATATACACAACACAGCCCCATACTATAGGAGAATAGATGTAGCTGGAAGAGGAATATACACAACACAGCCCCATACTATAGGAGAATAGATGTAGCTGGAAGAGGAATATACACAACACAGCCCCATACTATGGGAGAATATATGTAGCTGGAAGAGGAATATACACAACACAGCCCCATACTATAGGAGAATAGATGTTGGAAGAGGAATATACACAACACGGCCCCATACTATAGGAGAATAGATGTTGGAAGAGGAATATACACAACACGGCCCCATACTATAGGAGAATAGATGTTGGAAGAGGAATATACACAACACAGCCCCATACTATAGGAGAATAGATGTTGGAAGAGGAATATACACAACACGGCCCCATACTATAGGAGAATAGATGTAGCTGGAAGAGGAATATACACAACACAGCCCCATACTATAGGAGAATAGATGTTGGAAGTGGAATATACACAACACAGCCTCATACTATAGGAGAATAGATGTAGCTGGAAGAGGAATATGCACAACACAGCCCCATACTATAGGATAATAGATGTAGCTGGAAGAGGAATATGCACAACACGGCCCCATACTATAGGAGAATAGATGTAGCTGGAAGAGGAATATACACAACACAGCCCCATACTATAGGAGAATAGATGTTGGAAGAGGAATATGCACAACACAGCCCCATACTATAGGAGAATAGATGTAGCTGGAAGAGGAATATGCACAACACGGCCCCATACTATAGGAGAATAGATGTTGGAAGAGGAATATACACAACACAGCCCCATACTATAGGAGAATAGATGTTGGAAGAGGAATATACACAACACAGCCCCATACTATAGGAGAATAGATGTAGCTGGAAGAGGAATATACACAACACAGCCCCATACTATAGGAGAATAGATGTTGGAAGAGGAATATACACAACACAGCCCCATACTATAGGAGAATAGATGTAGCTGGAAGAGGAATATACACAACACAGCCCCATACTATAGGAGAATAGATGTAGCTGGAAGAGGAATATACACAACACAGCCCCATACTATAGGATAATAGATGTAGCTGGAAGAGGAATATGCACAACACGGCCCCATACTATAGGAGAATAGATGTAGCTGGAAGAGGAATATACACAACACAGCCCCATACTATAGGAGAATAGATGTAGCTGGAAGAGGAATATGCACAACACAGCCCCATACTATAGGATAATAGATGTAGCTGGAAGAGGAATATGCACAACACGGCCCCATACTATAGGAGAATAGATGTAGCTGGAAGAGGAATATACACAACACAGCCCCATACTATAGGAGAATAGATGTTGGAAGAGGAATATGCACAACACAGCCCCATACTATAGGAGAATAGATGTAGCTGGAAGAGGAATATGCACAACACGGCCCCATACTATAGGAGAATAGATGTTGGAAGAGGAATATACACAACACAGCCCCATACTATAGGAGAATAGATGTTGGAAGAGGAATATACACAACACAGCCCCATACTATAGGAGAATAGATGTAGCTGGAAGAGGAATATACACAACACAGCCCCATACTATAGGAGAATAGATGTTGGAAGAGGAATATACACAACACAGCCCCATACTATAGGAGAATAGATGTAGCTGGAAGAGGAATATACACAACACAGCCCCATACTATAGGAGAATAGATGTTGGAAGAGGAATATGCACAACACAGCCCCATACTATAGGAGAATAGATGTAGCTGGAAGAGGAATATACACAACACAGCCCCATACTATAGGAGAATAGATGTAGCTGGAAGAGGAATATACACAACACAGCCCCATACTATAGGAGAATAGATGTAGCTGGAAGAGGAATATACACAACACAGCCCCATACTATAGGAGAATAGATGTGGCTGGAAGAGGAATATACACAACACAGCCCCATACTATAGGAGAATAGATGTTGGAAGAGGAATATACACAACACAGCCCCATACTATAGGAGAATAGATGTAGCTGGAAGAGGAATATACACAACACAGCCCCATACTATAGGAGAATAGATGTGGCTGGAAGAGGAATATACACAACACAGCCCCATACTATAGGAGAATAGATGTAGCTGGAAGAGGAATATACACAACACAGCCCCATACTATAGGAGAATAGATGTGGCTGGAAGAGGAATATACACAACACAGCCCCATACTATAGGAGAATAGATGTAGCTGGAAGAGGAATATACACAACACAGCCCCATACTATAGGAGAATAGATGTAGCTGGAAGAGGAATATACACAACACAGCCCCATACTATGGGAGAATATATGTAGCTGGAAGAGGAATATACACAACACAGCCCCATACTATAGGAGAATAGATGTTGGAAGAGGAATATACACAACACGGCCCCATACTATAGGAGAATAGATGTTGGAAGAGGAATATACACAACACGGCCCCATACTATAGGAGAATAGATGTTGGAAGAGGAATATACACAACACAGCCCCATACTATAGGAGAATAGATGTTGGAAGAGGAATATACACAACACGGCCCCATACTATAGGAGAATAGATGTAGCTGGAAGAGGAATATACACAACACAGCCCCATACTATAGGAGAATAGATGTTGGAAGTGGAATATACACAACACAGCCTCATACTATAGGAGAATAGATGTTGCTGGAAGAGGAATACTGTATGCACAACACAGCCCCATACTATAGGAGACTAGATGTTGGAAGAGGAATATACACAACACAGCCTCATACTATGGGAGACTAGATGTTGGAAGAGGAATATACACAACACGGCCTCATACTATGGGAGAATAGATGTTGCTCGGTGGATGAGGTGAGTCTCCCCTTTGCTGTGTAAAAGCAGGTGGATGAGGTGAGTCTCCCCCTTGCTGTGTAAAAGCAGGTGGATGAGGTGAGTCTCCCCCTTGCTGTGTAAAAGCAGGTGGATGAGGTGAGTCTCCCCTTGCTGTGTAAAAGCAGGTGGATGAGGTGAGTCTCCCCCTTGCTGTGTAAAAGCAGGTGGATGAGGTGAGTCTCCCCCTTGCTGTGTAAAAGCAGGTGGATGAGGTGAGTCTCCCCCTTGCTGTGTAAAAGCAGGTGGATGTGGTGAGTCTCCCCCTTGCTGTGTAAAAGCAGGTGGATGAGGTGAGTCTCCCCCTTGAATGAAAGGATGGATGGAGGGATGGAGGGGGGATGGAGGGAGGGGGGGATAGAAGTAGGTAGTAAGGGATGGATGGATGGATGGATGGATGGATGGATGGATGGATGGATGGATGGATGGATGGATGGATGGATGGATGGAGGGAGGGAGGTAGGGAGGAAGGCAGGTAGGGATGGAGGGAGGGATATCTCCAGTAGATACTTTAGCAGCTGAAATGTGGACACAGATTAGAACTGCTACTGTTATCTGTTCTCCAGAGCATGTTAGTTCCACATCAAAACACTGATGGAGGGAGAGACTGACTGACTGAGGAGGGAGAGAGGGAGAAAGATAGATGTGAGAGAGGGAGAGAGGTCGAGGTAGAGGGAGAGGGACAGCGATAGAGGGGGGAGAGGGAGAGAGAGGTAGAGAGGGAGAGAAGTAGAGGGAGAAAGGAAGAGAGAGGTAGAGAGAGAGGGACAGCAATAGAGGGGGAGAGGGAGAGAGAGGTAGAGAGGGAGAGAGGTAGAGGGAGAGAGGAAGAGGGAGAGAGGTAGAGAGAGAGGGACAGCGATAGAGGGGGAGAGGGAGAGACAGGTAGAGAGGAAGAGGGATAGAGGTAGAGGGGAGAGAGAGAGAGGTGGAGGGAGAGAGAGAGGTAGAGGGGGAGAGAGAGAGAGTGAGGTGGAGAGAGAGAGATTGAGAGAGATAGAAAGAGAGAGGGGGAGAGGTAGAAAGGGAGAGAGATAGAGGGGATTGAGGCAGAGGCGAGAGAGAGGGAGAGAGAGAGAGAGAGAGAGAGAGAGAGAGAGAGAGAGAGAGAGAGAGAGAGAGAGAGAGATAAAGGGGAGAGGGAGAGAGGTAGAGAGAGAGAGAGAGATAGAGGGAGAGAGAGGTAGAGAGAGAGAGGAGAGAGAGGGGGAGAGGGAGGTAGGGGGAGAGAGAGAGGTAGAGAGAGAAGGAGAGAGGTAGAGAGAGAGAGAGAGAGAGAGAGAGAGAGGTAGAGGGAGAGAGAGAGGTAGAGAGAGAGGAGAGAGAGGGGGAGAGGTAGGTAGAGGGAGAGAGAGAGAGAGGTAGAGAGAGAAGGAGAGAGGTAGAGAGAGAGGAAAGAGAGAGGTTGAGGAAGAGAGAGAGGGAGAGAGAGAGGTAGAGGTAGAGGGAGAGGGAGAGGGAGAGAGGTAGAGGGGGAGAGAGGGAGAGAGAGGTAGAGAGAGAAGGAGAGAGGTAGAGAGAGAGGAGAGAGAGAGGTTGAGGAAGAGAGAGAGGGAGAGAGAGAGGTAGAGGGAGAGGGAGAGAGGTAGAGGGAGAGGGAGAGAGGTAGAGAGAGAGGGGGAGAGGGAGGTAGAGGGAGAGAGAGAGAGAGGTAGAGAGAGAAGGAGAGAGGTAGAGAGAGAGAGAGAGGTAGAGGGAGAGAGAGAGAGAGAGGGGGAGAGGGAGGTAGAGAGAGAGAGAGAGAGAGGGGGAGAGGGAGGTAGAGGGGAGAGAGAGAGAGAGGTAGAGAGAGAAGGAGAGAGGTAGAGAGAGAGAGAGGTAGTGAGAGGAGAGAGGTAGAGAGAGAGGAGAGAGAGGTTGAGGAAGAGAGAGAGGGAGAGAGAGAGGTAGAGGTAGAGGGAGAGGGAGAGAGAGAGGGAGAGAGGTAGAGGTAGAGGGAGAGAGAGAGAGAGAGAGAGAGAGAGAGAGAGAGAGGTAGAGGTAGAGGGAGAGGGAGAGGGAGAGAGAGAGGTAGAGGTAGAGGTAGAGGGAGAGGGAGAGAGGTAGAGGTAGAGGGAGAGGGAGAGAGGTAGAGGGAGAGAGGTAGAGGTAGAGGTAGAGGGAGAGAGGTAGAGGTAGAGGGAGAGGGAGAGAGGTAGAGGTAGAGGGAGAGGGAGAGAGGTAGGGGTAGAGAGAGAGGGAGAGAGAGAGGTAGAGGGAGAGGGAGAGAGAGAGGTTGAGGTAGAGGGAGAGGGAGAGAGGTAGAGGTAGAGGTAGAGGGAGAGGGAGAGGGAGAGGGAGAGAGAGAGAGAGAGAGAGAGAGAGAGGGGGAGAGAGTCCATAGGGGACTGAGCCTTGACATCTTAAGTCAACATGTCAACAGACAGAAACACGTTTTACCAGAACCATTTCACCTCCTCTCAGCTTGATCAGTCCTATCAGTCAATACCAGGCTGTCTGAAGCAATAAACAGGTTCAGCCAGGGGATACAGAGGTAGATTAAAAACTACAAACACTGCAGATTAAAAACTACAAACACTGCAGATTAAAAACTGCAAACACTGTCCATTAAAGAACTACAAACACTGTAGATTAAAAACTACAAACACTGTCCATTAAAGAACTACAAAAACTGTAGATTAAAAACTACAAACACTGTCCATTAAAGAACTACAAACACTGTAGTTTAAAAACTACAAACACTGTAGATTAAAAACTACAAACACTGTCGATTAAAAACAACAAAAACTGTCCATTTAAGAACTACAAACACTGTAGATTAAAAACTACAACCACTGTGGAAAAAGGTGTGACAGTGGACCTTCTCTAATGGTATATAAGGATATAGGACATAGTATATTGCATGAACACCTATAGGGTCAGCCCTGTTAACAGTGGTTCTGGTACCAACACCTATAGGGTCAGCCCTGTTAACAGTGGTTCTGGTACCAACACCTATAGGGTCAGCCCTGTTAACAGTAGTTCTGGTACCAACACCTATAGGGTCAGTCCTGTTAACAGTGGTTCTGGTACCAACACCTATAGGGTCAGCCCTGTTAACAGTGGTTCTGTGGTTCTGGTACCAACACCTATAGGGTCAGCCCTGTTAACAGCGGTTCTGGTACCAACACCTATAGGGTCAGCCCTGTTAACAGTGGTTCTGTGGTTCTGGTACCAACACCTATAGGGTCAGCCCTGTTAACAGTGGTTCTGGTACCAACACCTATAGGGTCAGCCCAGTTAACAGTGGTTCTGGTATCAACACCTATAGGGTCAGCCCTGTTAACAGTGGTTCTGGTACCAACACCTATAGGGTCAGCCCTGTTAACAGTGGTTCTGGTACCAACACCTATAGGGTCAGCCCTGTTAACAGTGGTTCTGGTACCAACACCTATAGGGTCAGCCCTGTTAACAGTGGTTCTGTGGTTCTGGTACCAACACCTATAGGGTCAGTCCTGTTAACAGTGGTTCTGTGGTTCTGGTACCAACACCTATAGGGTCAGCTCTGTTAACAGTGGTTCTGGTACCAACACCTATAGGGTCAGCCCTGTTAACAGTGGTTCTGGTACCAACACCTATAGGGTCAGTCCTGTTAACAGTGGTTCTGGTACCAACACCTATAGGGTCAGCTCTGTTAACAGTGGTTCTGGTACCAACACCTATAGGGTCAGCTCCGTTAACAGTGGTTCTGGTACCAACACCTATAGGGTCAGCCCTGTTAACAGTGGTTCTGGTACCAACACCTATAGGGTCAGCCCTGTTAACAGTGGTTCTGTGGTTCTGGTACCAACACCTATAGGGTCAGCTCTGTTAACAGTGGTTCTGGTACCAACACCTATACGGTCAGCCCTGTTAACAGTGGTTCTGTGGTTCTGGTACCAACACCTATAGGGTCAGCCCAGTTAACAATGGTTCTGGTACCAACACCTATAGGGTCAGTCCTGTTAACAGTGGTTCTGGTACCAACACCTATAGGGTCAGCCCTGTTAACAGTGGTTCTGTGGTTCTGGTACCAACACCTATAGGGTCAGCCCTGTTAACTGTGGTTCTGGTACCAACACATATAGGGTCAGCTCTGTTAACAGTGGTTCTGGTACCAACACCTATAGGGTCAGCCCTGTTAACAGTGGTTCTGGTACCAACACCTATAGGGTCAGTCCTGTTAACAGTGGTTCTGGTACCAACACCTATAGGGTCAGCTCTGTTAACAGTGGTTCTGGTACCAACACCTATAGGGTCAGCTCCGTTAACAGTGGTTCTGGTACCAACACCTATAGGGTCAGCCCTGTTAACAGTGGTTCTGGTACCAACACCTATAGGGTCAGCCCTGTTAACAGTGGTTCTGTGGTTCTGGTACCAACACCTATAGGGTCAGCTCTGTTAACAGTGGTTCTGGTACCAACACCTATACGGTCAGCCCTGTTAACAGTGGTTCTGTGGTTCTGGTACCAACACCTATAGGGTCAGCCCAGTTAACAATGGTTCTGGTACCAACACCTATAGGGTCAGTCCTGTTAACAGTGGTTCTGGTACCAACACCTATAGGGTCAGCCCTGTTAACAGTGGTTCTGTGGTTCTGGTACCAACACCTATAGGGTCAGCCCTGTTAACTGTGGTTCTGGTACCAACACATATAGGGTCAGCTCTGTTAACAGTGGTTCTGGTACCAACACCTATAGGGTCAGCCCTGTTAACAGTGGTTCTGGTACCAACACCTATAGGGTCAGTCCTGTTAACAGTGGTTCTGGTACCAACACCTATAGGGTCAGCCCTGTTAACAGTGGTTCTGGTACCAACACCTATAGGGTCAGCCCTGTTAACAGTGGTTCTGGTACCAACACCTATAGGGTCAGCCCTGTTAACAGTGGTTCTGGTACCAACACCTATAGGGTCAGTCCTGTTAACAGTGGTTCTGTGGTTCTGGTACCAACACCTATAGGGTCAGTCCTGTTAACAGTGGTTCTGGTACCAACACCTATAGGGTCAGTCCTGTTAACAGTGGTTCTGGTACCAACACCTATAGGGTCAGTCCTGTTAACAGTGGTTCTGGTACCAACACCTATAGGGTCAGCCCTGTTAACAGTGGTTCTGGTACCAACACCTATAGGGTCAGCTCTGTTAACAGTGGTTCTGGTACCAACACCTATAGGGTCAGACCTGTTAACAGTGGTTCTGGTACCAACACCTATAGGTTCAGCCCTGTTAACAGTGGTTCTGGTACCAACACCTATAGGGTCAGCCCTGTTAACAGTGGTTCTGGTACCAACACCTATAGGGTCAGCCCTGTTAACAGTGGTTCTGGTACCAACACCTATAGGGTCAGCCCTGTTAACAGCAGTACTGTGGTTCTGGTACCAACACCTATAGGGTCAGCTCTGTTAACAGTGGTTCTGGTACCAACACCTATAGGGTCAGCCCTGTTAACAGTGGTTCTGGTACCAACACCTATAGGGTCAGCTCTGTTAACAGTGGTTCTGGTACCAACACCTATAGGGTCAGTCCTGTTAACAGTGGTTCTGGTACCAACACCTATAGGGTCAGCCCTGTTAACAGCAGTACTGTGGTTCTGGTACCAACACCTATAGGGTCAGCTCTGTTAACAGTGGTTCTGGTACCAACACCTATAGGGTCAGCCCTGTTAACAGTGGTTCTGGTACCAACACCTATAGGGTCAGTCCTGTTAACAGTGGTTCTGTGGTTCTGGTACCAACACCTATAGGGTCAGCCCTGTTAACAGTGGTTCTGGTACCAACACCTATAGGGTCAGCTCTGTTAACAGTGGTTCTGGTACCAACACCTATAGGGTCAGCCCTGTTAACAGCAGTACTGTGGTTCTGGTACCAACACCTATAGGGTCAGCTCTGTTAACAGTGGTTCTGGTACCAACACCTATAGGGTCAGCCCTGTTAACAGTGGTTCTGGTACCAACACCTATAGGGTCAGTCCTGTTAACAGTGGTTCTGGTACCAACACCTATAGGGTCAGTCCTGTTAACAGTGGTTCTGGTACCAACACCTATAGGGTCAGTCCTGTTAACAGTGGTTCTGGTACCAACACCTATAGGGTCAGCTCTGTTAACAGTGGTTCTGGTACCAACACCTATAGGGTCAGTCCTGTTAACAGTGGTTCTGGTACCAACACCTATAGGGTCAGCCCTGTTAACAGTGGTTCTGTGGTTCTGGTACCAACACCTATAGGGTCAGTCCTGTTAACAGTGGTTCTGGTACCAACACCTATAGGGTCAGTCCTGTTAACAGTGGTTCTGGTACCAACACCTATAGGGTCAGCCCTGTTAACAGTGGTTCTGGTACCAACACCTATAGGGTCAGCCCTGTTAACAGTGGTTCTGGTACCAACACCTATAGGGTCAGCCCTGTTAACAGTGGTTCTGGTACCAACACCTATAGGGTCAGCCCTGTTAACAGTGGTTCTGGTACCAACACCTATAGGGTCAGTCCTGTTAACAGTGGTTCTGGTACCAACACCTATAGGGTCAGCTCTGTTAACAGCAGTACTGTGGTTCTGGTACCAACACCTATAGGGTCAGCCCTGTTAACAGTGGTTCTGGTACCAACACCTATAGGGTCAGCCCTGTTAACAGTGGTTCTGTGGTTCTGGTACCAACACCATGAGTTGACAGTTCAGTCCCCTGAAGTTGACACAATCACTCATTATTTATCCAGCCTGACTTTGTTCCTCAGTGTCTGGCAGAGACAGGGGTAATGAGTGCACTGAGAGACAGGAAGTATGTTCAGGAAGTCAGTGTTTTAATAAATAAATAAACAAACAAACAAACAAACAAAATGGTACGAAAACACAATCAATCCCACCTGAGGAAAGAACCAAGGGGAGGGACAGATTAAGGGAAGTTAATCAAGGAGGTGATGGAGTCCAGGTGAGTGTCGGGAGGCGCAGGTGAGCGAGACGATGGAGGATAATCAGCAGCCTGATGACCTAGAGGTCAGAGAGGGGATATACTTGACAACAGGTCATCCTTTAAGGTGGAAAATGATTGGCTAATGATTTGATTTGTTTTGTTCAGTAATGTTTAGTAATGTTTTGTTCAGTAAACTAGGTTGTCTCCCAAATTTCCCACTGTTCCCTCTATAGTGTACTGCTTCTGTCCAGGACCCATAGTGTACTGCTTCTGTCCAGGGCCCATAGTGTTCTGTCCAGGGCCCATAGTGTTCTGTCCAGGGCCCATAGTGTTCTGTCCAGGACCCATAATGTTCTGTCCAGGGCCCATAGTGTTCTGTCCAGGGCCCATAGTGTTCTGTCCAGGGCCCATAGTGTTCTGTCCAGGACCCATAATGTTCTGTCCAGGGCCCATAGTGTTCTGTCCAGGACCCATAATGTTCTGTCCAGGACCCATAGTGTTCTGTCCAGGACCCATAGTGTTCTGTCCAGGACCCATAGTGTTCTGTCCAGGACCCATAATGTTCTGTCCAGGGCCCATAATGTTCTGTCCAGGACCCATGGTGTTCTGTCCAGGACCCATGGTGTTCTGTCCAGGACCCATGGTGTTCTGTCCAGGACCCATATTGTTCTGTCCAGGGCCAATAGTGTTCTGTCCTGGGCCCATAGTGTTCTGTCCTGGGCCCATAGTGTTCTGTCCAGGGCCCATAGTGTTCTGTCCAGGTGTCCTTCCTCTACCTTAAACCTCTATTACTGATGTCCTTCCTCTACACTCTCCCATCTATTACTGATGTCCTTCCTCTACCCTCTCCCATCTATTACTGATGTCCTTCCTCTACCCTCAACCATCTATTACTGATGTCCTTCCTCTACCCTCAACCATCTATTACTGATGTCCTTCCTCTACCCTCAACCATCTATTACTGATGTCCTTCCTCTACCCTCAACCATCTATTACTGATGTCCTTCCTCTACCCTCAACCATCTATTACTGATGTCCTTCCTCTACCCTCTCCCATCTATTACTGATGTCCTTCCTCTACCCTCAACCATCTATTACTGATGTGCTTCCTCTACCCTCAACCATCTATTACTGATGTCCTTCCTCTACCCTCAACCTCTCATCTATTACTGATGTCCTTCCTCTACCCTCAACCATCTATTACTGATGTCCTTCCTCTACCCTCTCCCATCTATTACTGATGTGCTTCCTCTACCCTCAACCATCTATTACTGATGTCCTTCCTCTACCCTCAACCATCTATTACTGATGTCCTTCCTCTACCCTCAACCATCTATTACTGATGTCCTTCTCTACCCTCAACCATCTATTACTGATGTCCTTCCTCTACCCTCAACCATCTATTACTGATGTCCTTCCTCTACCCTCAACCATCTATTACTGATGTCCTTCCTCTACCCTCAACCATCTATTACTGATGTCCTTCCTCTACCCTCAACCATCTATTACTGATGTCCTTCCTCTACCCTCAACCATCTATTACTGATGTCCTTCCTCTACCCTCAACCATCTATTACTGATGTCCTTCCTCTACCCTCAACCATCTATTACTGATGTCCTTCCTCTACCCTCAACCATCTATTACTGATGTCCTTCCTCTACCCTCAACCATCTATTACTGATGTCCTTCCTCTACCCTCAACCATCTATTACTGATGTCCTTCCTCTACCCTCAACCATCTATTACTGATGTCCTTCCTCTACCCTCTCCCATCTATTACTGATGTCCTTCCTCTACCCTCAACCATCTATTACTGATGTCCTTCCTCTACCCTCAACCATCTATTACTGATGTCCTTCCTCTACCCTCAACCATCTATTACTGATGTCCTTCCTCTACCCTCAACCATCTATTACTGATGTCCTTCCTCTACCCTCAACCATCTATTACTGATGTCCTTCCTCTACCCTCAACCATCTATTACTGATGTCCTTCCTCTACCCTCAACCATCTATTACTGATGTCCTTCCTCTACCCTCAACCATCTATTACTGATGTCCTTCCTCTACCCTCAACCATCTATTACTGATGTCCTTCCTCTACCCTCAACCATCTATTACTGATGTCCTTCCTCTACCCTCAACCATCTATTACTGATGTCCTTCCTCTACCCTCAACCATCTATTACTGATGTCCTTCCTCTACCCTCAACCATCTATTACTGATGTCCTTCCTCTACCCTCAACCATCTATTACTGATGTCCTTCCTCTACCCTCAACCATCTATTACTGATGTCCTTCCTCTACCCTCAACCATCTATTACTGATGTCCTTCCTCTACCCTCAACCATCTATTACTGATGTCCTTCCTCTACCCTCAACCATCTATTACTGATGTCCTTCCTCTACCCTCAACCATCTATTACTGATGTCCTTCCTCTACCTCAACCATCTATTACTGATGTCCTTCTCTACCCTCTCCCATCTATTACTGATGTCCTTCCTCTACCCTCAACCATCTATTACTGATGTCCTTCCTCTACCCTCAACCATCTATTACTGATGTCCTTCCTCTACCCTCAACCATCTATTACTGATGTCCTTCCTCTACCCTCTCCCATCTATTACTGATGTCCTTCCTCTACCCTCAACCATCTATTACTGATGTCCTTCCTCTACCCTCAACCATCTATTACTGATGTCCTTCCTCTACCCTCAACCATCTATTACTGATGTCCTTCCTCTACCCTCAACCATCTATTACTGATGTCCTTCCTCTACCCTCTCCCATCTATTACTGATGTCCTTCCTCTACCCTCAACCATCTATTACTGATGTCCTTCCTCTACCCTCAACCATCTATTACTGATGTCCTTCCTCTACCCTCAACCATCTATTACTGATGTCCTTCCTCTACCCTCAACCATCTATTACTGATGTCCTTCCTCTACCCTCTCCCATCTATTACTGATGTCCTTTCCTCTACCCTCTCCCATCTGATGTCCTCTTCCTTACCCTCAACCATCTATTACTGATTACCCTCAATCCCCATCTATTACTGATGTCCTTCCTCTACCCTCAACCATCTATTACTGATGTCCTTCCTCTACCCTCAACCATCTATTACTGATGTCCTTCCTCTACCCTCAACCATCTATTACTGATGTCCTTCCTCTACCCTCAACCATCTATTACTGATGTCCTTCCTCTACCCTCAACCATCTATTACTGATGTCCTTCCTCTACCCTCAACCATCTATTACTGATGTCCTTCCTCTACCCTCAACCATCTATTACTGATGTCCTTCCTCTACCCTCAACCATCTATTACTGATGTCCTTCCTCTACCCTCAACCTCTCCCATCTATTACTGATGTCCTTCCTCTACCCTCAACCTCTCATCTATTACTGATGTCCTTCCTCTACCCTCAACCATCTATTACTGATGTCCTTCCTCTACCCTCAACCTCTCCCATCTATTACTGATGTCCTTCCTCTACCCTCAACCTCTCCCATCTATTACTGATGTCCTTCCTCTACCCTCAACCATCTATTACTGATGTCCTTCCTCTACCCTCAACCATCTATTACTGATGTCCTTCCTCTACCCTCAACCATCTATTACTGATGTCCTTCCTCTACCCTCAACCATCTATTACTGATGTCCTTCCTCTACCCTCAACCATCTATTACTGATGTCCTTCCTCTACCCTCAACCATCTATTACTAATGTCCTTCCTCTACCCTCAACCATCTATTACTGATGTCCTTCCTCTACCCTCAACCATCTATTACTGATGTCCTTCCTCTACCCTCAACCTCTCATCTATTACTGATGTCCTTCCTCTACCCTCAACCTTATCTATTACTGATGTCCTTCCTCTACCCTCAACCTCTCATCTATTACTGATGTCCTTCCTCTACCCTGAACCATCTATTACTGATGTCCTTCCTCTACCCTCAACCATCTATTACTGATGTCCTTCCTCTACCCTCAACCATCTATTACTGATGTCCTTCCTCTACCCTCAACCTCTCCATCTATTACTGATGTCCTTCCTCTACCCTCAACCATCTATTACTGATGTCCTTCCTCTACCCTCAACCATCTATTACTGATGTCCTTCCTCTACCCTCAACCATCTATTACTGATGTCCTTCCTCTACCCTCAACCATCTATTACTGATGTCCTTCCTCTACCCTCAACCATCTATTACTGATGTCCTTCCTCTACCCTCAACCATCTATTACTGATGTCCTTCCTCTACCCTCAACCCTCTATTACTGATGTCCTTCCTCTACCCTCAACCATCTATTACTGATGTCCTTCCTCTACCCTCAACCCTCTATTACTGATGTCCTTCCTCTACCCTCAACCATCTATTACCGATGTCCTTCCTCTACCCTCAACCATCTATTACTGATGTCCTTCCTCTACCCTCAACCATCTATTACTGATGTCCTTCCTCTACCCTCAACCATCTATTACTGATGTCCTTCCTCTACCCTCAACCATCTATTACTGATGTCCTTCCTCTACCCTCAACCATCTATTACTGATGTCCTTCCTCTACCCTCAACCATCTATTACTGATGTCCTTCCTCTACCCTCAACCATCTATTACTGATGTCCTTCCTCTACCCTCAACCATCTATTACTGATGTCCTTCCTCTACCCTCAACCATCTATTACTGATGTCCTTCCTCTACCCTCAACCATCTATTACTGATGTCCTTCCTCTACCCTCAACCATCTATTACTGATGTCCTTCCTCTACCCTCAACCATCTATTACTGATGTCCTTCCTCTACCCTCAACCATCTATTACTGATGTCCTTCCTCTACCCTCAACCATCTATTACTGATGTCCTTCCTCACCTCAACTCTCCATCTATTACTGATGTCCTTCCTCTACCCTCAACCATCTATTACTGATGTCCTTCCTCTACCCTCACCCATCTATTACTGATGTCCTTCCTCTACCCTCAACCATCTATTACTGATGTCCTTCCTCTACCCTCAACCATCTATTACTGATGTCCTTCCTCTACCCTCAACCATCTATTACTGATGTCCTTCCTCTACCCTCAACCTCTCATCTATTACTGATGTCCTTCCTCTATTACTGATGTCCTTCCTCTACCCTCAACCATCTATTACTGATGTACTTCCTCTACCCTCAACCATCTATTACTGATGTCCTTCCTCTACCCTCAACCATCTATTACTGATGTCCTTCCTCTACCCTCAACCTCTCCCATCTATTACTGATGTCCTTCCTCTACCCTCAACCTCTCCCATCTATTACTGATGTCCTTCCTCTACCCTCAACCTCTCATCTATTACTGATGTCCTTCCTCTACCCTCAACCTCTCCCATCTATTACTGATGTCCTTCCTCTACCCTCAACCTCTCCATCTATTACTGATGTCCTTCCTCTACCCTCAACCTCTCCCATCTATTACTGATGTCCTTCCTCTACCCTCAACCATCTATTACTGATGTCCTTCCTCTACCCTCAACCATCTATTACTGATGTCCTTCCTCTACCCTCAACCATCTATTACTGATGTCCTTCCTCTACCCTCAACCATCTATTACTGATGTCCTTCCTCTACCCTCAACCATCTATTACTGATGTCCTTCCTCTACCATCAACCATCTATTACTGATGTCCTTCCTCTACCCTCAACCATCTATTACTGATGTCCTTCCTCTACCCTCAACCATCTATTACTGATGTCCTTCCTCTACCCTCAACCTCTCATCTATTACTGATGTCCTTCCTCTACCCTCAACCATCTATTACTGATGTCCTTCCTCTACCCTCAACCTGTCATCTATTACTGATGTCCTTCCTCTACCCTCAACCTCTCATCTATTACTGATGTCCTTCCTCTACCCTGAACCATCTATTACTGATGTCCTTCCTCTACCCTCAACCATCTATTACTGATGTCCTTCCTCTACCCTCAACCATCTATTACTGATGTCCTTCCTCTACCCTCAACCTCTCCCATCTATTACTGATGTCCTTCCTCTACCCTCAACCATCTATTACTGATGTCCTTCCTCTACCCTCAACCATCTATTACTGATGTCCTTACTCTACCCTCAACCATCTATTACTGATGTCCTTCCTCTACCCTCAACCATCTATTACTGATGTCCTTCCTCTACCCTCAACCATCTATTACTGATGTCCTTCCTCTACCATCTATTACTGATGTCCTTCCTCTACCCCCAACCCTCTATTACTGATGTCCTTCCTCCACCCTCAACCATCTATTACTGATGTCCTTCCTCTACCCTCAACCATCTATTACTGATGTCCTTCCTCTACCCTCAACCATCTATTACTGATGTCCTTCCTCTACCCTCAACCATCTATTACTGATGTCCTTCCTCTACCCTCAACCATCTATTACTGATGTCCTTCCTCTACCCTCAACCATCTATTACTGATGTCCTTCCTCTACCCTCAACCATCTATTACTGATGTCCTTCCTCTACCCTCAACCATCTATTACTGATGTCCTTCCTCTACCCTCAACCATCTATTACTGATGTCCTTCCTCTACCCTCAACCATCTATTACTGATGTCCTTCCTCTACCCTCAACCATCTATTACTGATGTCCTTCCTCTACCCTCAACCATCTATTACTGATGTCCTTCCTCTACCCTCAACCATCTATTACTGATGTCCTTCCTCTACCCTCAACCATCTATTACTGATGTCCTTCCTCTACCCTCAACCATCTATTACTGATGTCCTTCCTCTACCCTCAACCATCTATTACTGATGTCCTTCCTCTACCCTCAACCATCTATTACTGATGTCCTTCCTCAACCCTCAACCATCTATTACTGATGTCCTTCCTCTACCCTCAACCATCTATTACCGATGTCCTTCCTCTACCCTCAACCATCTATTACTGATGTCCTTCCTCTACCCTCAACCATCTATTACCGATGTCCTTCCTCTACCCTCAACCATCTATTACTGATGTCCTTCCTCTACCCTCAACCATCTATTACTGATGTCCTTCCTCTACCCTCACCCATCTATTACTGATGTCCTTCCTCTACCCTCAACCATCTATTACTGATGTCCTTCCTCTACCCTCAACCATCTATTACTGATGTCCTTCCTCTACCCTCAACCATCTATTACTGATGTCCTTCCTCTACCCTCAACCTCTCATCTATTACTGATGTCCTTCCTCTATTACTGATGTCCTTCCTCTACCCTCAACCATCTATTACTGATGTACTTCCTCTACCCTCAACCATCTATTACTGATGTCCTTCCTCTACCCTCAACCATCTATTACTGATGTCCTTCCTCTACCCTCAACCTCTCCCATCTATTACTGATGTCCTTCCTCTACCCTCAACCTCTCATCTATTACTGATGTCCTTCCTCTACCCTCAACCTCATCTATTACTGATGTCCTTCCTCTACCCTCAACCTCTCCCATCTATTACTGATGTCCTTCCTCTACCCTCAACCTCTCCCATCTATTACTGATGTCCTTCCTCTACCCTCAACCTCTCCATCTATTACTGATGTCCTTCCTCTACCCTCAACCATCTATTACTGATGTCCTTCCTCTACCCTCAACCATCTATTACTGATGTCCTTCCTCTACCCTCAACCATCTATTACTGATGTCCTTCCTCTACCCTCAACCATCTATTACTGATGTCCTTCCTCTACCCTCAACCATCTATTACTGATGTCCTTCCTCTACCATCAACCATCTATTACTGATGTCCTTCCTCTACCCTCAACCATCTATTACTGATGTCCTTCCTCTACCCTCAACCATCTATTACTGATGTCCTTCCTCTACCCTCAACCTCTCATCTATTACTGATGTCCTTCCTCTACCCTCAACCATCTATTACTGATGTCCTTCCTCTACCCTCAACCTGTCATCTATTACTGATGTCCTTCCTCTACCCTCAACCTCTCATCTATTACTGATGTCCTTCCTCTACCCTCAACCATCTATTACTGATGTCCTTCCTCTACCCTCAACCATCTATTACTGATGTCCTTCCTCTACCCTCAACCATCTATTACTGATGTCCTTCCTCTACCCTCAACCTCTCCATCTATTACTGATGTCCTTCCTCTACCCTCAACCATCTATTACTGATGTCCTTCCTCTACCCTCAACCATCTATTACTGATGTCCTTCCTCTACCCTCAACCATCTATTACTGATGTCCTTCCTCTACCCTCAACCATCTATTACTGATGTCCTTCCTCTACCCTCAACCATCTATTACTGATGTCCTTCCTCTACCCTCAACCATCTATTACTGATGTCCTTCCTCAACCCTCAACCCTCTATTACTGATGTCCTTCCTCTACCCTCAACCATCTATTACCGATGTCCTTCCTCTACCCTCAACCCTCTATTACTGATGTCCTTCCTCTACCCTCAACCATCTATTACTGATGTCCTTCCTCTACCCTCAACCATCTATTACTGATGTCCTTCCTCTACCCTCAACCATCTATTACTGATGTCCTTCCTCTAGCCTCAACCATCTATTACTGATGTCCTTCCTCTACCCTCAACCATCTATTACTGATGTCCTTCCTCTACCCTCAACCATCTATTACTGATGTCCTTCCTCTACCCTCAACCATCTATTACTGATGTCCTTCCTCTACCCTCAACCATCTATTACTGATGTCCTTCCTCTACCCTCAACCATCTATTACTGATGTCCTTCCTCTACCCTCAACCATCTATTACTGATGTCCTTCCTCTACCCTCAACCATCTATTACTGATGTCCTTCCTCTACCCTCAACCATCTATTACTGATGTCCTTCCTCTACCCTCAACCATCTATTACTGATGTCCTTCCTCTACCCTCAACCATCTATTACTGATGTCCTTCCTCTACCCTCAACCATCTATTACTGATGTCCTTCCTCTACCCTCAACCATCTATTACTGATGTCCTTCCTCTACCCTCAACCATCTATTACTGATGTCCTTCCTCTACCCTCAACCATCTATTACTGATGTCCTTCCTCTACCCTCAACCATCTATTACTGATGTCCTTCCTCTACCCTCAACCATCTATTACTGATGTCCTTCCTCTACCCTCAACCATCTATTACTGATGTCCTTCCTCTACCCTCAACCATCTATTACTGATGTCCTTCCTCTACCCTCAACCATCTATTACTGATGTCCTTCCTCTACCCTCAACCATCTATTACTGATGTCCTTCCTCTACCCTCAACCTTCATCTATTACTGATGTCCTTCCTCTACCCTCAACCATCTATTACTGATGTCCTTCCTCTACCCTCAACCTTCATCTATTACTGATGTCCTTCCTCTACCCTCAACCTCTCATCTATTACTGATGTCCTTCCTCTACCCTCAACCATCTATTACTGATGTCCTTCCTCTACCCTCAACCATCTATTACTGATGTCCTTCCTCTACCCTCAACCATCTATTACTGATGTCCTTCCTCTACCCTCAACCTCTCCCATCTATTACTGATGTCCTTCCTCTACCCTCAACCATCTATTACTGATGTCCTTCCTCTACCCTCAACCATCTATTACTGATGTCCTTCCTCTACCCTCAACCATCTATTACTGATGTCCTTCCTCTACCCTCAACCATCTATTACTGATGTCCTTCCTCTACCCTCAACCATCTATTACTGATGTCCTTCCTCTACCCTCAACCATCTATTACTGATGTCCTTCCTCTACCCTCAACCATCTATTACTGATGTCCTTCCTCTACCCTCAACCATCTATTACTGATGTCCTTCCTCTACCCTCAACCATCTATTACTGATGTCCTTCCTCTACCCTCAACCATCTATTACCGATGTCCTTCCTCTACCCTCAACCATCTATTACTGATGTCCTTCCTCTACCCTCAACCATCTATTACTGATGTCCTTCCTCTACCCTCAACCATCTATTACTGATGTCCTTCCTCTACCCTCAACCATCTATTACTGATGTCCTTCCTCTACCCTCAACCATCTATTACTGATGTCCTTCCTCTACCCTCAACCATCTATTACTGATGTCCTTCCTCTACCCTCAACCATCTATTACTGATGTCCTTCCTCTACCCTCAACCATCTATTACTGATGTCCTTCCTCTACCCTCAACCATCTATTACTGATGTCCTTCCTCTACCCTCAACCATCTATTACTGATGTCCTTCCTCTACCCTCAACCATCTATTACTGATGTCCTTCCTCTACCCTCAACCATCTATTACTGATGTCCTTCCTCTACCCTCAACCATCTATTACTGATGTCCTTCCTCTACCCTCAACCATCTATTACTGATGTCCTTCCTCTACCCTCAACCATCTATTACTGATGTCCTTCCTCTACCCTCAACCATCTATTACTGATGTCCTTCCTCTACCCTCAACCATCTATTACTGATGTCCTTCCTCTACCCTCAACCTCTCATCTATTACTGATGTCCTTCCTCTATTACTGATGTCCTTCCTCTACCCTCAACCATCTATTACTGATGTCCTTCCTCTACCCTCAACCATCTATTACTGATGTCCTTCCTCTACCCTCAACCATCTATTACTGATGTCCTTCCTCTACCCTCAACTCCCATCTATTACTGATGTCCTTCCTCTACCCTCAACCATCTATTACTGATGTCCTTCCTCTACCCTCAACCATCTATTACTGATGTCCTTCCTCTACCCTCAACCATCTATTACTGATGTCCTTCCTCTACCCTCAACCATCTATTACTGATGTCCTTCCTCTACCCTCAACCTCTCATCTATTACTGATGTCCTTCCTCTACCCTCAACCATCTATTACTGATGTCCTTCCTCTACCCTCAACCATCTATTACTGATGTCCTTCCTCTACCCTCAACCATCTATTACTGATGTCCTTCCTCTACCCTCAACCATCTATTACTGATGTCCTTCCTCTACCCTCAACCATCTATTACTGATGTCCTTCCTCTACCATCAACCATCTATTACTAATGTCCTTCCTCTACCCTCAACCATCTATTACTGATGTCCTTCCTCTACCCTCAACCATCTATTACTGATGTCCTTCCTCTACCCTCAACCTCTCATCTATTACTGATGTCCTTCCTCTACCCTCAACCATCTATTACTGATGTCCTTCCTCTACCCTCAACCTGTCATCTATTACTGATGTCCTTCCTCTACCCTCAACCTCTCATCTATTACTGATGTCCTTCCTCTACCCTGAACCATCTATTACTGATGTCCTTCCTCTACCCTCAACCATCTATTACTGATGTCCTTCCTCTACCCTCAACCATCTATTACTGATGTCCTTCCTCTACCCTCAACCTCTCCCATCTATTACTGATGTCCTTCCTCTACCCTCAACCATCTATTACTGATGTCCTTCCTCTACCCTCAACCATCTATTACTGATGTCCTTCCTCTACCCTCAACCATCTATTACTGATGTCCTTCCTCTACCCTCAACCATCTATTACTGATGTCCTTCCTCTACCCTCAACCATCTATTACTGATGTCCTTCCTCTACCCTCAACCATCTATTACTGATGTCCTTCCTCAACCCTCAACCATCTATTACTGATGTCCTTCCTCTACCCTCAACCATCTATTACCGATGTCCTTCCTCTACCCTCAACCCTCTATTACTGATGTCCTTCCTCTACCCTCAACCATCTATTACCGATGTCCTTCCTCTACCCTCAACCATCTATTACTGATGTCCTTCCTCTACCCTCAACCATCTATTACTGATGTCCTTCCTCTACACTCTCCCATCTATTACTGATGTCCTTCCTCACCTCTCCCCATCTATTACTGATGTCCTTCCTTACCCTCAACCATCTATTACTGATGTCCTTCCTCTACCCTCAACCATCTATTACTGATGTCCTTCCTCTACCCTCAACCATCTATTACTGATGTCCTTCCTCTACCCTCCATCTATTACTGATGTCCTTCCTCTACCCTCAAATCCATCTATTACTGATGTCCTTTCCCCACCCTCTCCCATCTATTTACTGATGTCCTTCCTCTACCCTCAACCATCTATTACTGATGTGCTTCCTCTACCCTCAACCATCTATTACTGATGTCCTTCCTCTACCTCTCCCAACTCTACCCTCATCTATTACTGATGTCCTTCTCTACCCTCAACCATCTGTACTGATGTCCTTCCTCTGCTCTCCCATCTATTACTGATGTCCTTCCTCTACCTCTCCCATCTATTACTGATGTCCTTCCTCTACCCTCAACCATCTATTACTGATGTCCTTCCTCTACCCTCAACCATCTATTACTGATGTCCTTCCTCTACCCTCAACCATCTATTACTGATGTCCTTCCTCTACCCTCAACCATCTATTACTGATGTCCTTCCCTCTACCCTCAACCATCTATTACTGATGTCCTTCCTCTACCCTCAACCATCTATTACTGATGTCCTTCCTCTACCCTCAACCATCTATTACTGATGTCCTTCCTCTACCCTCAACCATCTATTACTGATGTCCTTCCTCTACCCTCAACCATCTATTACTGATGTCCTTCCTCTACCCTCAACCATCTATTACTGATGTCCTTCCTCTACCCTCAACCATCTATTACTGATGTCCTTCCTCTACCCTCAACCATCTATTACTGATGTCCTTCCTCTACCCTCAACCATCTATTACTGATGTCCTTCCTCTACCCTCAACCATCTATTACTGATGTCCTTCCTCTACCCTCAACCATCTATTACTGATGTCCTTCCTCTACCCTCAACCATCTATTACTGATGTCCTTCCTCTACCCTCAACCATCTATTACTGATGTCCTTCCTCTACCCTCAACCATCTATTACTGATGTCCTTCCCTACCCTCAACCATCTATTACTGATGTCCTTCCTCTACCCTCAACCATCTATTACTGATGTCCTTCCTCTACCCTCAACCATCTATTACTGATGTCCTTCCTCTACCCTCAACCATCTATTACTGATGTCCTTCCTCTACCCTCAACCATCTATTACTGATGTCCTTCCTCTACCCTCAACCATCTATTACTGATGTCCTTCCTCTACCCTCAACCATCTATTACTGATGTCCTTCCTCTACCCTCAACCATCTATTACTGATGTCCTTCCTCTACCCTCAACCATCTATTACTGATGTCCTTCCTCTACCCTCAACCATCTATTACTGATGTCCTTCCTCTACCCTCAACCATCTATTACTGATGTCCTTCCTCTACCCTCAACCATCTATTACTGATGTCCTTCCTCTACCCTCAACCATCTATTACTGATGTCCTTCCTCTACCCTCAACCATCTATTACTGATGTCCTTCCTCTACCCTCAACCATCTATTACTGATGTCCTTCCTCTACCCTCAACCATCTATTACTGATGTCCTTCCTCTACCCTCAACCATCTATTACTGATGTCCTTCCTCTACCCTCAACCATCTATTACTGATGTCCTTCCTCTACCCTCAACCATCTATTACTGATGTCCTTCCTCTACCCTCAACCATCTATTACTGATGTCCTTCCTCTACCCTCAACCATCTATTACTGATGTCTTTCCTCTACCCTCAACCATCTATTACTGATGTCCTTCCTCTACCCTCAACCATCTATTACTGATGTCCTTCCTCTACCCTCAACCATCTATTACTGATGTCCTTCCTCTACCCTCAACCATCTATTACTGATGTCCTTCCTCTACCCTCAACCATCTATTACTGATGTCCTTCCTCTACCCTCAACCATCTATTACTGATGTCCTTCCTCTACCCTCTCCCATCTATTACTGATGTCCTTCCTCTACCCTCAACCATCTATTACTGATGTCCTTCCTCTACCCTCAACCATCTATTACTGATGTCCTTCCTCTACCCTCAACCATCTATTACTGATGTCCTTCCTCTACCCTCAACCATCTATTACTGATGTCCTTCCTCTACCCTCAACCATCCCTCTACCCTCAACCATCTATTACTGATGTCCTTCCTCTACCCTCTCCCATCTATTACTGATGTCCTTCCTCTACCCTCAACCATCTATTACTGATGTCCTCAACCATCTATTACTGATGTCCTTCCTCTACCCTCAACCATCTATTCCCATCTATTACTGATGTCCTTCCTCTACCCTCAACCATCTATTACTGATGTCCTTCCTCTACCCACAACCATCTATTACTGATGTCCTTCCTCTACCCTCAACCATCTATTACTGATGTCCTTCCTCTACCCTCAACCATCTATTACTGATGAACAGTTTCCGGTTCCGGTTGGAGCGAGTGGTCGCATCTGCACTTCGCTCCCGCGGGTAGTATAACTTTTTCATTATATTTCATTATATCACAACGGTTTGATTTGTCTAATCTTAGCAATTTCTTCTCAGCTAGCTACATAGCCGTCTTTGTATCAAAGATAATTGCGTAATTATCGTATTTCGCCGTCCTAACGTAGTCTTCACTAGCCAGCTAGCTAACGTCCACTGATTAGCTGCACTGGAGAAACTATTACACTCAACTGAACGACTTGATTAGTGTAGTGTTAGCTAGCTACATAGCTGTCTTTGCTGTCTTCGTATCATCGTATCCAAGATAATTGTGTTGTTTAGGTTTAGAGTGTGTAGTCTTAGAGCGATTATCTTAATTTACCGAGGTTAGCTAGCCAGCTATTTGTCGTCCTTAACGTAGGTGACTCTGCTAGCTAGCCAACAGCTAGCCGACGTCTACCGAATAGACTCACAACCCGGTCGCATTCACAGGTAGTATCACATTTTCACTTCATTTCATTACAGTACAACGGTTTGATTTGTTTGATCGTAGCTAGCTACTTAGCTAGCTACATAGCCGTCTTTGTATCAAAGATAATTGTGTAGTCTAGAGCGATTTTCTAGGTTCGCTAGCCAGCTATTGTCGTTCTTTTAACGCAACGTAACGTAAACAACACTGCTAGCTAGCCAGCTAGCCCCCGAATAGCAACACTGCAGAAACTATTACACTCAACGGAACGACTTGATTAGTGTAGTGTCAACAACGCACCCACTGCCAGCTGGCCTACTTCAGCAGTACTGTATCATTTTAATCATTTTAGTCAATAAGATTCTTGCTACGTAGCTTAACTTTCTGAACATTCGAGACGTGTAGTCCACTTGTCATTCCAATCTCCTTTGCATTAGCGTAGCCTCTTCTGTAGCCTGTCAACTATGTGTCTGTTTATCCCTGTTCTCTCCTCTCTGCACAGACCATACAAACGCTCCTCACCGCGTGGCCGCGGCCACCCTACTCTGGTGGTCCCAGCGCGCACGACCCACGTGGAGTTCCAGGTCTCCGGTAGCCTCTGGAACTGCCAATCTGCGGTCAACAAGGCAGAGTTCATCTCAGCCTATGCCTCCCTCCAGTCCTCGACTTCTTGGCACTGACGGAAACATGGATCACCACAGACAACACTGCTACTCCTACTGCTCTCTCTTCGTCCGCCCACGTGTTCTCGCACACCCCGAGAGCGTCTGGTCAGCGGGGTAGTGGCACCGGGATCCTCATCTCTCCCAAGTGGTCATTCTCTCTTTCTCCCCTTACCCATCTGTCTATCGCCTCCTTTGAATTCCATGCTGTCACAGTTACTAGCCCTTTCAAGCTTAACATCCTTATCATTTATCGCCCTCCAGGTTCCCTCAGAGAGTTCATCAATGAGCTTGATGCCTTGATAAGCTCCTTTCCTGAGGACGGCTCACCTCTCACAGTTCTGGGCGACTTTAACCTCCCCACGTCTACCTTTGACTCTTTCCTCTCTGCCTCCTTCTTTCCACTCCTCTCCTCTTTTGACCTCACCCTCTCACCTTCCCCCTACTCACAAGGCAGGCAATACGCTCGACCTCATCTTTACTAGATGCTGTTCTTCCACTAACCTCATTGCAACTCCCCTCCAAGTCTCCGACCACTGCCTTGTATGACCCCCCATAGATAAAGGCTCTGTGCCCCCCATAGATAAAGGCTCTGTGCCCCCCAGAGATAAAGGCTCTATGACCCCCCATAGATAAAGGCTCTGTGCCCCCCATAGATAAAGGCTCTGTGCCCCCAGAGATAAAGGCTCTGTGCCCCCCATAGATAAAGGCTCTGTGCCCCCCCAAGAATGTTCTCGTCTCCACCCATAGATAAAGGGTCTGTGCCCCCATAGATAAAGGGTCTGTGCCCCCCATAGATAACGGCTCTGTGCCCCCCATAGATAAAGGCTCTGTGCCCCCCCCATAGATAAAGGCTCTGTGCCCCCATAGATAAAGGGTCTGTCCCCCCCATAGATAAAGGCTCTGTGCCCCCATAGATAAAGGCTCTGTGCCGCCCCCATAGATAAAGGCTCTGTGCCCCCCCATAGATAAAGGCTCTGTGCCCCCCATAGATAAAGGCTCTGTGCCCCCCCCCCCAGAGATAAAGGCTCTGTGCCCCCATAGATAAAGGCTCTGTGCCCCCCCAAGAATGTTCTCGTCTCCACCCATAGATAAAGGGTCTGTGCCCCCAGAGATAAAGGCTCTATGACCCCCCATAGATAAAGGCTCTGTGCCCCCATAGATAAAGGCTCTGTGCCCCCCAGAGATAAAGGCTCTATGACCCCCATAGATAAAGGCTCTGTGCCCCCCATAGATAAAGGCTCTGTGCCCCCCCAGAGATAAAGGCTCTGTGCCCCCCATAGATAAAGGCTCTGTGCCCCCAAGAATGTTCTCGTCTCCACCCATAGATAAAGGGTCTGTGCCCCCATAGATAAAGGGTCTGTGCCCCCCATAGATAACGGCTCTGTGCCCCCCATAGATAAAGGCTCTGTGCCCCCCCCCCCCATAGATAAAGGCTCTGTGCCCCCCATAGATAAAGGGTCTGTCCCCCCCATAGATAAAGGCTCTGTGCCCCCCATAGATAAAGGCTCTGTGCCGCCCCCATAGATAAAGGCTCTGTGCCCCCCCATAGATAAAGGCTCTGTGCCCCCCATAGATAAAGGCTCTGTGCCCCCCAAGAATGTTCTCGTCTCCACCCATAGATAAAGGGTCTGTGCCCCCCATAGATAACGGCTCTGTGCCCCCCCCCATAGATAAAGGCTCTGTGCCCCCCATAGATAAAGGCTCTGTGCCCCCCCATAGATAAAGGGTCTGTCCCCCCCATAGATAAAGGCTCTGTGCCCCCATAGATAAAGGCTCTGTGCCGCCCCCCATAGATAAAGGCTCTGTGCCCCCCCCCCCCCCCCCATAGATAAAGGCTCTGTGCCCCCATAGATAAAGGCTCTGTGCCCCCATAGATAAAGGGTCTGTGCCCCCCCCATAGATAAAGGCTCTGTGCCCCCCATAGATAAAGGCTCTGTGCCCCCCATAGATAAAGGCTCTGTGCCCCCCATAGATAAAGGGTCTGTGCCACCCCCCATAGATAAAGGCTCTGTGCCCCCCATAGATAAAGGCTCTGTGCCCCCCATAGATAAAGGCTCTGTGCCCCCCCCCATAGATAAAGGCTCTGTGCCCCCATAGATAAAGGCTCTGTGCCCCCCCCATAGATAAAGGCTCTGTGCCCCCAAGAATGTTCTCGTCTCCACGCATCAATAATCATTTATTTGACAAAATCATGCAGCTCCATTTATATCTTATCTTCCCCTTGTACAGCAGGTCACACACAGGAACTCACAACTCTACACGGTACAGTATTATGGTGACAGGTTATCCGTCATGGTATTTACCGTGAGCTCGGTATTCAACGTTCATTACATGAGTCAAATATCGGGACCCACTTCTTAAGTAAGCAGCTGTCCGTGATCTGTTATTGCAATGGTCTCACATTATTCTGTATAACAAGTAAGAAAGAGAGATATATTTTATAGTTGTAAATGACATGGGAATGAAAGTAGACGATGGTTTGATGAATGACCGCCATTTTAAAACCCATTATTGTTATAATAGAGCAGAAAGAATATCTCACGGCTGGTGTACATACTGTAGCCTTCTCCACGTTAACAGCTGCTAGTGGTTACGAACTAGGCCAAACCACTTCAGTTTATTTAAGTACTTATTAACTTTATTTACAAATAACTTTATTGGCATATTGATGTGAAACAAAATGGAGCAGGCTTGTATGTTGTTGTTGTCACTTAACATAAATATATTCCATGAGTCCCTGAATGAGTATTGCTTCAGCTTCAATCAGAATGAGTCTGTTTCCCAAATGTAACACTAAGCCCTATATAGTGCACTCCTTTTGGCCCAAAGCACTATGGGCCGTTACCTGATTAATAAAACACAGGTGAGGATGAAAGAAGCAGATGACCCGGTATTATTTAATCAGTATTCTGGGCCGATGGTCTGTAATTTACACCGAAGCCCACAACACATAAATACTATAGAGTATTCTGGGCCGATGGTCTGTAATTTACATCGAAGCCCACAACACATAAATACTATAGAGTATTCTGGGCCGATGGTCTGTAATTTACACCGAAGCCCACAACACATAAATACTATAGAGTATTCTGGGCCGATGGTCTGTAATTTACACCGAAGCCCACAACACATAAATACTATAGAGTATTCTGGGCTGACGGTCTGTAATTTACACTGAAGCCCACAACACATAAATACTATAGAGATGCGTCTTCATGAAATCATCTTAAACCTAGACAAAACATTTTGGTTGTGACAAAGATCAATCTTACGTCATCTTTATTTCTTAAACTTTTCATTAAACTTGCATAATAAACATGCAATGAAACATAGTGAATTTTTCTGAGATGTTTGGTAGAACTTGTATATAAAGAGTTAACTCTGTTGCTGGATTGCATAAGAGCAGTATCCCCCCTCCCTTCCCCTCCCCTCTCCCCCTTCCCCTCCCCTCTCCTCCCTTCCCCTCTCCTCCCTTCCCCTCCCCTCTCCCCCTTCCCCTCCCCTCTCCTCCCTTCCCCTCTCCTCCCTTCCCCTCCCCCTCTCCTCCCTTCCCTCCCCTCCCCTCTCCTCCTCCCTCCCTCCCCTCTCCTCCTTCCCCTCTCCCCTTCCCCTCCCTCCCTTCCCCTCTCCTCCCCTCCCCTCTCCTCCCTTCCCCTCTCCTCCCCTCCCCTCTCCTCCCTCCAAAAAACCTGCTAAAAGAACAAGTGGGGAGAGAAGTGTCCAGAGTTCCATATGAAGAAGACCCCATATTCTCCTTCTCTCTCTCTCATCCTTCTCCCTCCTTTCTTCTCTCTCTCTCTTTCCCTCCCTTCCTCCCTCCCTCCCTTCCTTCCTTCCTTCCTTCCTCCCTCCCTCCCTCCCCTCCCTCCCTCCCTCCCTCCCTCCCTCCCTCCCTCCCTCCCTCCCTCCCTCCCTCCCTCCCTCCCTCCCTCCCTCCTTCACTCTCTATCATCCTTCATCCTTGTCTTATCTCCAACACACACACACTCCGTCCACGCTGTCTCCGAGACACACCATACACACAGCCTCCCATCATTATGTCAGAAACATCAGCCCCCGTGTATCAGTCTCCACATGATGTGCTGACGTGTTGCTGACTTGTTGCTGATGCCTTCCTCTTCCCTCCATCTTGCATAGCTCTGCTCAGACCCAGCTTGGTAAGGCACTGTTTCCTCATCATGTCCCGCCTCGGTCCACCCTCTCCATCCACTGGGCCTCCTGTATGTACTGTACAGTACTGTACATTCTGTCATTCCTGAGGCGCAGAGGACGAGCAACAGCCTTTATTCATTCATGTGTTCTCTGGAGGAACAAGTCCCACAAAGCAGTTTGGTTTCAGTCCGTTTTTCCCCCTCCTTTTCTTCAGCGTCTCCCCCACTACCCCCATCTCCTCCAATCAGTTTAGTTCGCTTGTCATCAATGTGGAATTATTAAAAGCAAATGTATGAAGCATTGAGTCCTCAAAGTCAAAACACAGCCCTGTGTTCCAAACGCACCCAGGAAGGACATTATACAGTTGACTAATCATGGTCATTATATTATTATGTACAGTGTCTGGAAAGCTTTCCAAACAGCGCGTGGGGGCTAGCTGACGAAGGAAGGTGACGAAACAGCCCCTTTCACATTGATCAGTAAGAAAGGACGAGTCTCTGCATCTGGATAAATAGATCAGCTGATCAGTAGTCAGTTGAATTGATCAATTGATTCATGAATCAGTTGAGCTGGTCTTCGTATTGTTTGCGGAAACAGTCTCCGGCAGGGAAGAATTCCCAACACCGCTCCTGGTACATCTTCCACACATACGACTCTGGGGGATAGAGAGGGAGGGAGGGGGGGAGGGGGAGGGAGGGAGGGAGGGAGGGAGGGAGGGGAGGAAAGGGAGGGAAGGAGGGGAGGAAAGGAAGGAGGATGTGAGGGAGGGGAGGGAGGGAGGGAGGAAAGGGAGGAAAGGGAGGGAAGGGGGAGGGAGGGAGGGGAGGAAAGGGAGGGAGGGAGGGAGGGAGGGGAGGAAAGGGTGGGGGAAGGAGGAAGGAGGGAGGGAGGAAAGGGAGGGAGGAAAGGGAGGAAAGTGAGGGAAGGGGAGGAAAGGGAGGGAGGGAGGAAAGGGAGGGAGGGGGAAAGGGAGGGAGGGAGGGAGAGGGGGAGGGGAGGAAAGGGAGGGAGGGAGGGGAGGAAAGGGAGGGAGGGAGGGGGATAGAGAGGGGGGAGGGGAGGGGGGGAGGAAAGGGAGGGAAGGAGGGGAGGAAAGGAAGGGGGAGGGAGGGGAGGAAAGGAAGGGAGGATGTGAGGGAGGGGAGGAAAGGGAGGGAGTGAGGGAGGGAGGAAAGGAAGGGGAGGGAGGGGAGGAAAGGGAGGGAGGGTGTGAGGGAGGGGAGGAAAGGGAGGGAGGGAGTTAGGGAGGGAAGGGGGAGCGAGGGAGGGGAGGAAAGGGAGGGAAGAAGGGGAGGAAAGGAAGGGGGAGGTAGGGGGAGGAAAGGAAGGGAGGATGAGGGAGGGGAGGAAAGGGAGGGAGGGAGTGAGGGAGGGAGGAAAGGAAGGGAGGGGAGGAAAGGGAGGGAGGGTGTGAGGGAGGGGAGGAAAGGGAGGGAGGGAGTTAGGGAGGGAAGGGGGAGCGAGGGAGGGGAGGGAAGGAAGGGAAGGAGGGGAGGAAAGGGAGGGAAGGGGGAGGGAGGAGCGGAAAGGGAGGGAAGGGGGAGGGAGGGGAGGAAAGGGGGAGGGAGGGAGGGAGGGAGGGAGGGAGGGAGGGAGGGAGGGAGGGAGGGAGGGAGGGAGGGAGGAAAGGGAGGGAGGGAAGGAGGGGTATCAGACAGTTGATTTAATATAACAAGTAGTGATTAGATGGCCACCATCCAGGATAATGTACCTCTCTCTACATTGCCTCTACATTGCCTCTACATTCCCTCTACAGTCACAAGTCAATGGTCTCTACTAACATACAGTAACTTCACTAAGGTTCAATGAACATGATAACCTGCACAAATGAGGTCTACGGGATCTGGAGATTTGTCTTTTTGGAGTCTTCGTATGTGTTGTAGTCATTTCCCTGGGGTTAAATGGTTCTCTTTCTGGTTTGTAGTCATTTCCCTGGAGTTAAATGGTTCTCTTTCTGGTTTGTATGTGTTGTAGTCATTTCCCTGGGGTTAAATGGTTCTCTTTCTGGTTTGTATGTGTTGTAGTCATTTCCCTGGGGTTAAATGGTTCTCTTTCTGGTTTGTATGTGTTGTAGTCATTTCCCTGGAGGTTAAATGGTTCTCTTTCTGGTTTGTATGTGTTGTAGTCATTTCCCTGGGGTTAAATGGTTCTCTTTCTGGTTTGTATGTGTTGTAGTCATTTCCCTGGGGTTAAATGGTTCTCTTTCTGGTTTGTATGTGTTGTAGTCATTTCCCTGGAGGTTAAATGGTTCTCTTTCTGGTTTGTATGTGTTGTAGTCATTTCCCTGGAGGTTAAATGGTTCTCTTTCTGGTTTGTATGTGTTGTAGTCATTTCCATGGAGGTTAAATGGTTCTCTTTCTGGTTTGTATGTGTTGTAGTCATTTCCCTGGGGTTAAATGGTTCTCTTTCTGGTTTGTATGTGTTGTAGTCATTTCCCTGGAGGTTAAATGGTTCTCTTTCTGGTTTGTATGTGTTGTAGTCATTTCCCTGGGGTTAAATGGTTCTCTTTCTGGTTTGTATGTGTTGTAGTCATTTCCCTGGAGGTTAAATGGTTCTCTTTCTGGTTTGTATGTGTTGTAGTCATTTCCCTGGAGGTTAAATGGTTCTCTTTCTGGTTTGTATGTGTTGTAGTCATTTCCCTGGGGTTAAATGGTTCTCTTTCTGGTTTGTATGTGTTGTAGTCATTTCCCTGGAGGTTAAATGGTTCTCTTTCTGGTTTGTATGTGTTGTAGTCATTTCCCTGGGGTTAAATGGTTCTCTTTCTGGTTTGTATGTGTTGTAGTCATTTCCCTGGAGGTTAAATGGTTCTCTTTCTGGTTTGTATGTGTTGTAGTCATTTCCCTGGGGTTAAATGGTTCTCTTTCTGGTTTGTAGTCATTTCCCTGACGTCAAATTATTGTCTTTTCTACAAATCTAACTGTGTGTTCAGAGAGTGACGGGGATAATGCTGGTGGATAATGCTGGTGGAGAATTATTGTCTTTTCTACAAATCTAAGTGTGTGTTCAGAGAGTGATGGGGATAATGCTGGTGGATAATGATGGTGGATAATGCTGGTGGATAATGCTGGTGGATAATGCTGATGGATAATGCTGGTGGATAATGCTGGTGGATAATGCTGGTGGAGAATTATTGTCTTTTCTACAAATCTAAGTGTGTGTTCAGAGAGTGACGGGGATAATGCTGGTGGATAATGCTGGTGGATAATGCTGGTGGATAATGCTGGTGGATAATGCTGGTGGATAATGCTGGTGGATAATGCTGGTGGATAATGCTGGTGGATAATGCTGGTGGATAATGCTGGTGGATAATGCTGATGGACAATGCTGGTGGATAATGCTGATGGATAATGCTGGTAGATAATGCTGGAAGATAATGCTGGTGGATAAAACGATACAGGTGTTTTCTCCTCTGAGACGCAGAGCAGAGCTAACCCCCTGGGGAGGAATACCATTGTTGTGTGAGTAGTGATGGGAGGGAAACGTCTATTTTGTGTCTTAAAATCACACCATATTCCCTTTATAGTGCACTACACAGGGAATAGGGGGCCATTTGAGGTGTATGCCTGAGACTTACCTGGCCTGTGTGCTCTGTCTCATCTTTGTTAATGAGATACATCACAAAGAAGCTGGAGAGCAAAACGGGACGAAAAACAGGAAGACATTTAGAGTTAACATCACTTCAGACAGATAGTTTCATACCCCATCACACACCCAACAGGAAGACATTTAGAGTTAACATCACTTCAGACAGATAGTTTCATACCCCATCACACACCCAACAGGAAGACATTTAGAGTTAACATCACTTCAGACAGATAGTTTCATACCCCATCACACACCCAACAGGAAGACATTTAGAGTTAACATCACTTCAGACAGATAGTTTCATACCCCATCACACACCCAACAGGAAGACATTTAGAGTTAACATCACTTCAGACTGCCCCCTCTCCTTTTCACTCTAGCGGTTCTGTCCCCTCTCCCCACTCCTTTTCACTCTAGTGGTTCTGCCCCCTCTCCCCACTCCTTTTCCCTCTAGCGGTTCTGCCCCCTCTCCTTTTCCCTCTAGTGGTTCTGCCCCCTCTCCACACTCCTTTTCCCTCTAGCGGTTCTGCCCCCTCTCCTTTTCCCTCTAGTGGTTCTGCCCCCTCTCCCCACTCCTTTTCACTCTAGCGGTTCTGCCCCCTCTCCCCACTCCAGCGGTTCTGCCCCCTCTCCCCACTCCTTTCCACTCTAGTGGTTCTGTCCCCTCTCCCCACTCCTTTTCCCTCTACTGGTTCTGCCCCTCTCCCCACTCCTTTCCACTCTAGCGGTTCTGCCCCCTCTCCCCACTCCTTTTCACTCTAGTGGTTCTGCCCCCTCTCCCCACTCCTTTTCACTCTAGCGGTTCTGCCCTCTCCCCTCTCCTTTTCACTCTAGCGGTTCTGCCCCCTCTCCCCACTCCTTTTCACTCTAGCGGTTCTGCCCCCTCTCCTTTTCCCTCTAGTGGTTCTGCCCCCTCTCCCCACTCCTTTTCACTCTAGCGGTTCTGCCCCCTCTACCCACTCCTTTCCAATCTAGTGGTTCTGTCCCCTCTCCCCACTCCTTTTCCCTCTAGTGGTTCTGCCCCCTCTCCCCACTCCTTTCCACTCTAGTGGTTCTGCCCCCTCTCCCCACTCCTTTTCACTCTAGTGGTTATGCCCCCTCTCCCCACTCCTTTTCACTCTAGCGGTTCTGCCCCCTCTCCCCACTCCTTTTCACTCTAGCGGTTCTGCCCCCTCTCCTTTTCCCTCTAGTGGTTCTGCCCCCTCTCCCCACTCCTTTTCACTCTAGCGGTTCTGCCCCCTCTCCCCACTCCAGCGGTTCTGCCCCCTCTCCCACTCCTTTCCACTCTAGTGGTTCTGTCCCCTCTCCCCACTCCTTTTCACTCTAGCGGTTCTGCCCCCTCTCCCCACTCCTTTTCACTCTAGCGGTTCTGCCCCCTCTCCCCACTCCTTTCCACTCTAGTGGTTCTGTCCCCTCTCCCCACTCCTTTCCACTCTAGTGGTTCTGTCCCCTCTCCCCACTCCTTTCCACTCTAGCGGTTCTGTCCCCTCTCCCCACTCCTTTTCACTCTAGCGGTTCTGCCCCCTCTCCCCACTCCTTTTCACTCTAGTGGTTCTGTTCCCTCTCCCCACTCCTTTCCACTCTAGTGGTTCTGTCCCCTCTCCCCACTCCTTTCCACTCTAGCGGTTCTGTCCCCTCTCCCCACTCATTTTCACTCTAGTGGTTCTGCCCCCTCTCCCCACTCCTTTCCACTCTAGTGGTTCTGTCCCCTCTCCCCACTCCTTTCCACTCTAGTGGTTCTGTCCCCTCTCCCCACTCCTTTTCACTCTAGCGGTTCTGCAGAACCAACAACACAACATTAAAGAGAGGGTGGAGGGGGAAGAGGACACAGTAGTAAACTAAACCTCACAACCCTGTCGCCTCTGACAGACTCTGGAGGCTGACTGGAGAAGACAGAGGGGACATTTGTCTCTGACAGACTCTGGACACTGACTGGAGAAGACAGAGGGGACATTTGTCTCTGACAGACTCTGGACACTGACTGGAGAAGACAGAGGGGACATTTGTCTCTGACAGACTCTGACAGTGTGGACGTATGTCTCTACTCACAGATAGTTGGCCAAGTTGTGCTCCTGCAGTGTGTGGGTTTCGAAGCCGTGAGGTACTGTGTCAAAGTAGTCGTTTCCTATTCCGCAGATGAAGCATTTGGTCTGCAACAGAAAGACAAATCTGTATGTGATGCTGCCAGTGTGATGCTGCCAGCCGACCTCATCTCTCTACATGTCTCTCAACACAGCTCAGATTCATCTCATTTTGAATTTCCAACGCCAGTGTTTAAGTCTATAACCAAATTCTACAATGAGGGAAGACACAGATCTAGAGCATCAGACTGTATAAGACAGTGGTTTTCCAAAGTCTCCTCAGATCCCCAGACGTTCTCCAATGTCTCCTCAGGTCCCCAGACGTTCTCCAATGTCTCCTCAGATCCCCAGACGTTCTCCAATGTCTCCTCAGATCCCCAGACGTTCTCCAAAGTCTCCTCAGATCCCCAGACGTTCTCCAATGTCTCCTCAGATCCCCAGACGTTCTCCAATGTCTCCTCAGATCCCCAGACGTTCTCCAATGTCTCCTCAGATCCCCAGACGTTCTCCAAAGTCTCCTCAGATCCCCAGACGTTCTCCAATGTCTCCTCAGGTCCCCAGACGTTCTCCAACCTCTCCCCAGGACCCCCAGATACTAACTGTTTAACTAGTCTCTGTTTCAGCGTTGTGGGGATATGAAGACCTGTTTAACTAGTCTCTGTTTCAGCGTTGTGGGGATATGACTAACTGTTTAACTAGTCTCTGTTTCAGTGTTGTGGGGATATGACTAACTGTTTAACTAGTCTCTGTTTCAGCGTTGTGGGGATATGACTAACTGTTTAACTATTCTCTGTTTCAGCGTTGTGGGGATATGACTAACTGTTTAACTAGTCTCTGTTTCAGCGTTGTGGGGATATGACTAACTGTTTAACTAGTCTCTGTTTCAGCGTTGTGGGGATATGAAGACCTGTTTAACTAGTCTCTGTTTCAGCGTTGTGGGGATATGAAGACCTGTTTAACTAGTCTCTGTTTCAGCGTTGTGGGGATATGAAGACCTGTTTAACTAGTCTCTGTTTCAGCGTTGTGGGGATATGACTAAGACCTGTTTAACTAGTCTCTGTTTCAGCGTTGTGGGGATATGAAGACCTGTTTAACTAGTCTCTGTTTCAGCGTTGTGGGGATATGAAGACCTGTTTAACTAGTTTCTGTTTCAGCGTTGTGGGGATATGACTAACTGTTTAACTAACTAGTTTAACTAGTCTTGTTTCAGCGTTGTGGGGATATGACTAACTGTTTAACTAGTCTCTGTTTCAGCGTTGTGGGGATATGACTAACTGTTTAACTAGTCTCTGTTCCAGCGTTGTGGGGATATGACTAACTGTTTAACTAGTCTCTGTTCCAGCGTTGTGGGGATATGACTAACTGTTTAACTAGTCTCTGTTTCAGCGTTGTGGGGATATGACTAACTGTTTAACTAGTCTCTGTTCCAGCGTTGTGGGGATATGACTAACTGTTTAACTAGTCTCTGTTCCAGCGTTGTGGGGATATGACTAACTGTTTAACTAGTCTCTGTTCCAGCGTTGTGGGGATATGACTAACTGTTTAACTAGTCTCTGTTTCAGCGTTGTGGGGATATGAAACTGTTTAACTAGTCTCTGTTCCAGCGTTGTGGGGATATGACTAACTGTTTAACTAGTCTCTGTTTCAGCGTTGTGGGGATATGACTAACTGTTTAACTAGTCTCTGTTTCAGCGTTGTGGGGATATGACTAACTGTTTAACTAGTCTCTGTTCCATCGTTGTGGGGATATGACTAACTGTTTAACTAGTCTCTGTTCCAGCGTTGTGGGGATATGACATCAAGCTTCTGCAGTTTCTTCCCCCCCTGTTGAGACCCTTTATGATGCTGACACACACTGCTGTGTGCTTTGAGTCACACACACACACACACACACACACACACACACACACACACACACACACACACACACACACACACACACACACACACACACACACACACACACACACACACACACACACACACACACACACACACACACACACACACACACACACACAGCTCTGAGTACGTACCTCCATATCCTCCTTCACCTGCTCCTGTTGATCTCTCAGTTCTCCAAACGCATCGATTATCAGACCTGGTGGAGAAAGGTAGAAGAAGAACCCAAGGCTCAAAGTTATGAGGACATCTAGACAGTCAGTCCTGTCAGTAAGACTAGACATCATGGGAGACAGAGACAGTCAGTCCTGTCCTGGACAGACAACACAGCCCAGTCAGTAATACTAGACATCATGGAGACAGAGACAGTCAGTCCTGTCCTGGACAGACAACACAGCCCAGTCAGTAAGACTAGACATCATGGAGACAGAGACAGTCAGTCCTGTCCTGGACAGACAACACAGCCCAGTCAGTAATACTAGACATCATGGAGACAGAGACAGTCAGTCCTGTCCTGGACAGACAACACAGCCCAGTCAGTAATACTAGACATCATGGAGACAGAGACAGTCAGTCCTGTCCTGGACAGACAACACAGCCCAGTCAGTAATACTAGACATCATGGAGACAGAGACAGTCAGTCCTGTCCTGGACAGACAACACAGCCCAGTCAGTAATACTAGACATCATGGAGACAGAGACAGTCAGTCCTGTCCTGGACAGACAACACAGCCCAGTCAGTAATACTAGACATCATGGAGACAGAGACAGTCAGTCCTGTCCTGGACAGACAACACAGCCCAGTCAGTAATACTAGACATCATGGAGACAGAGACAGTCAGTCCTGTCCTGGACAGACAACACAGCCCAGTCAGTAATACTAGACATCATGGAGACAGAGACAGTCAGTCCTGTCCTGGACAGACAACACAGCCCAGTCAGTAATACTAGACATCATGGAGACAGAGACAGTCAGTCCTGTCCTCAGTACAGCCAAGTCAGTAATAGACATAATGGAGACAGTCAGTCCTGTCCTGACGTAAACAGCCAAACCCTCCTCACCCTGGATGATGGCCAGGAGGATGACGATGACGAAGAAGAAGAAGGTGATGTCGAAGATGATCCTGTAGATCTCATACTCATCACCCGCTGGATCCTCGATCTGGTCACCGATGCCCCCTCCTGCCCGTACGCCCACGTACATGTGGAACATGTAACACTGGATATAGAGAGAGAGGGAGAGGGAGAGAGAGAGAGAGAGGGAGAGGGAGAGGGAGAGGGAGAGGGAGAGGGAGAGGGAGAGATAGAGAGGGAGGGAGAGAGAGGGAGAGAGAGAGACAGAGAGAGAGAGAGAGAAAGTAAACCTCCATAACAGTATTCTAGGACCAACATACAGTTGGGGATGACTAGGACATACAGATAGATATAGACTAGGACATACAGACAGATATAGACTATGCAGACATAGACTAGACAGATATAGACTAGGACATACAGACAGATATAGACTAGGACATACAGACAGATATAGACTAGGACATACAGATAGATATAGACTAGGACATACAGATAGATATAGACTAGGACATGCAGATAGATATAGACTAGGACATACAGACAGATATAGACTAGGACATACAGACAGATATAGACTAGGACATACAGATAGATATAGACTAGGACATACAGATAGATATAGACTAGGACATACAGATAGATATAGACTAGGACATACAGACAGATATAGACTAGGACATACAGATAGATATAGACTAGGACATACAGATAGATATAGACTAGGACATACAGATAGATATAGACTAGGACACAGATATAGATACAGATAGATATAGACTAGGACATACAGATAGATATAGACTAGGACATACAGATAGATATAGACTAGGACATACAGATAGATATAGACTAGGACATACAGATAGATATAGACTAGGACATGCAGATATAGACTAGATATAGATATAGACTAGGACAGATAGATATAGACTAGACATACAGATAGATATAGACTAGGACATACAGATAGATATAGACTAGGACATACAGATAGATATAGACTAGGACATGCAGATAGATATAGACTAGGACATACAGATAGATATAGACTAGGACATACAGATAGATATAGACTAGGACATACAGATAGATATAGACTAGGACATGCAGATATAGATACAGATATAACATGTGAAGACTAGGACTTCCCTACTGACTCAGTCCAATATCTCTGGTGACAGAGAGAGAGAGAGAGAGAGAGAGAGAGAGAGAGAGAGAGAGAGAGAGAGAGAGAGAGAGAGAGAGGTGCTACCCAGCCCCTAACCCATCTCCTAACCCAGCCCCTAACCCAGCTCCTAGCCCAGCCCCTAACCCAGCTCCTAACCCAGCCCTAACCCAGCCCCTAACCCAGCCCCTAACCCAGCCCCTAACCCAGCCCCTAACCCATCCCCTAACCCAGCCCCTAACCCATCTCCTAACCCAGCCCCTAACCCATCTCCTAACCCAGCCCCTAACCCAGCCCCTAACCCAGCCCCTAACCCATCTCCTAACCCAGCCCCTAACCCAGCCCCTAACTCAGCCCCTAACCCAGCCCCTAACCGAGCCCCTAACCCAGCTCCTAACCCAGCCCCTAACCCAGCCCCTAACCCAGCCCCTAACCCAGCCCCTAACCCAGCTCCTAACCCAGCCCCTAACCCAGCCCCTAACCCAGCCCCTAACCCAGCTCCTAACCCAGCCCCTAACCCAGCCCCTAACCCAGACCCTAACCCAGCCCCTAACCCTGCCCCTAACCCAGCCCCTAACCCAGACCCTAACCCAGCCCCTAACCCAGACCCTAACCCAGCCCCTAACCCAGCCCCTAGCCCAGCCCCTAACCCAGCCCCTAACCCAGCCCCTAACCCAGCCCCTAACCCATCTCCTAACCCAGCCCCTAACCCATCTCCTAACCCAGCCCCTAACCCAGCCCCTAACCCAGCCCCTAACCCATCTCCTAACCCAGCCCCTAACCCAGCCCCTAACTCAGCCCCTAACCCAGCCCCTAACCCAGCCCCTAACCCAGCTCCTAACCCAGCCCCTAACCCAGCCCCTAACCCAGCCCCTAACCCAGCCCCTAACCCAGCCCCTAATCCAGCACCCAGCCAGCCCCTAACATTTACATTTAAGTCATTTAGCAGACGCCCTAACCCAGCCCCTAACCCATTCCCCAACCCAGCCCCTAACCCAGCACCCAGCCCCTAACCCAGCACCCAGCCCCTAACCCAGCACCCAGCCCAGCCCCTAACCCAGCACCCAGCCCCTAACCCAGAAACTAACCCAGCCCCTAACCCAGTCCCTAACCCAGCCCCTAACCCAGCACACAGCCCCTGATCCAGCACCCAGCCCAGCCCAGCCCCTAACCCAGCACCCAGCCCCTAACCCAGAAACTAACCCAGTCCCTAACCCAGCCCCTAACTCAGCACCCAGCCCCTAACCCAGCACCCAGCCCCTAACCCAGCACCCAGCCCCTAACCCAGAAACTAACCCAGCCCCTAACCCAGCCCCTAACCCAGCACCCAGCCCCTAACCTAGAAACTAACCCAGCCCCTAACCCAGTCCCTAATCCAGCCCCTAACCCAGCACCCAGCCCCTAACCCAGCACCTAACCCAGCCCCTAACCCAGCCCCTAACCCAGCCCAGCCCCTAACCCAGTCCCTAACCCAGCCCCTAATCCAGCCCCTAACCCAGCACCTAATCCAGCCCCTAACCCAGCACCTAGCCCCTAACCCAGCCCCCTAACCCAGCCCCTAACCCAGTCCCTAACCCAGCCCCTAACCCAGTCCCTAACCCAGCCCCTAACCCAGCACCTAGCCCCTAACCCAGCCCCCTAACCCAGCCCCTAAACCAGCCCCTAACCTAGTCCCTAACCCAGCCCCTAACCCAGCACCTGGCCCCTAACCCAGCCCCCTAACCCAGCCCCTAACCCAGTCCCTAACCCAGTCCCTAACCCAGTCCCTAACCCAGTCCCCCCCTAACCCAGCCCCTAACCCAGTCCCTAACCCAGTCCCTAACCCAGCCCCCCTAACCCAGCCCCTAACCCAGTCCCTAACCCAGTCCCTAACCCTAACCCAGCCCCTAACCCAGTCCCTAACCCAGTCCCTAACCCAGCCCCTAACCCAGTCCCTAACCCAGCCCCTAATCCAGCCCCTAAGCCATCCCCGAGCTAATCCCTCTGCCTGCATCCCAAATGGAACACTGTCCCCTATATAGGGCACATCTTTGTCCTCTTCCTCCAGACCTGTCAGATCCAGAGAGGACTCCTTAATAGGAAGTAGCAGCAGAGAATGGACTAATGAAATGTCATGGGTGGCTGTTTCTGGGAGGATTAACGCAGAACACAGAGCATGATGTTACTGTCCCCTGTCTGTCAGTCACTCTTTAGGGGCAAAAACAGGCCCTGTCTGTCTGTCTGTCTGTCTGTCTGTCTGTCTGTCTGTCTGTCTGTCTGTCTGTCTGTCTGTCTGTCTGTCTGTCTGTCTGTCTGTCTTCTGTCTGTCTGAACTGTCTGTCTGATGTCTGTCTGTCTGTCTGTCTGTCTGTCTGTCTGTCTGTCTGTCTGTCTGTCTGTCTGTCTGTCTGTCTGTCTGTCTGTCTGTCTGTCTGTCTGTCTGTCTGTCTGTCTGTCTGTCTGTCTGTCTGTCTGTCTTCTAGAACACAGAACATGAAACATGACAGAATACAGAACATTAACAGACAAGAGAAGCTCAAGGACTGTCTGTCCAATAGGAGAGAGGTGTAACCTACACACCAACACACACTGTCTGTCCAATAGGAGAGAGGTGTAACCTACACACCAACACACACTGTCTGTCCAATAGGAGAGAGGTGTAACCACACACCAACACACACGGTCTGTCCAATAGGAGAGAGGTGTAACCTACACACCAACACACACTGTCCAATAGGAGAGAGGTGTAACCTACACACCAACACACATTGTCTGTCCAATAGGAGAGAGGCGTTGTACACACCACACACACTGGCTGAGAGGTGTAACCTACATATCAATACACACTGTCTGTCCAATAGGAGAGAGGTGTAACCTACACACCAACACAACTGTCCAATAGGAGAGAGGCGTTGTGGCTGAGAGGTGTGTCTTCTCCTGTTGTTTGGAACCAGGTGTGCTGTTTACTTCAGCAATATGAGATGGAAGGGAAGGTCCATGCAATAAAGGCTCTATATAATACGCTTTCTTGAATTTGTTCTGGATTTGGGGACTGTGAAAAGACCCCTGGTGGCTAAGTGTGTGTGTCAGAGCTGTCTGTTAGTTGACTATGCAAACACTTTGGGCTTTACAACACATGAATGTTTCATTCTGATGGGCTCGGATGGCTGTGCTGCTGCCAATACGACCACAATAGAATAGGTCATTAAAGGCATCGCTCAGCCCTGAGTCCCAAATGGCAACCGATTACCACTTTAGTGCACTACTTTAGGCCCATAGGACTCTAAAGTAGGGCACTATATAGGGATAGGGTCCCACAACCCAGATCTTTATTCCGTATCCATTACATCTGGGGCTAATTAGACCAGCCAATCAGCAGACCTCGTTCTGACACCACCTTTCTCTGGCTCACCGTGTCAGGGAATTACTAGTCAATTAGCAGCAGCATCCCAGCAACTAGTGTTTCATTAGCCTTTAGCTTAACGAACTGCATTCATCACAGCTCTGCCCGCGTCTGCACGGCAATCAGGTCGACACGAAGGAGGGTGAAGTAGTGGGATATAGAACCTCTGACTGAAATATCGACACGAAGGAGGATGAAGCAGTGGGATACAGAACCGCTGACTGAAATAGGGGGGTGCAGCTGTATGAGTGAGGTCAATCACAATTACAGTGACTAACACATTCAGAGATTACATTGTGTTGTTTACAATGAAGTCAGTGCTGATCTAGGATCAGGTCGTCCTTGTCTATATAGTCTGATTCAGTGGGCTCTAGAAGACAAAACTGATCTAGGATCAGGTCGTCCCTGTCTATATAGTCTGATTCAGTGGGCTCTAGAAGACAAAAATGATCTAGGATCAGGTCGTCCTTGTCTATATAAGCTGATTCAGTGGGTTCTAGAAGACAAACTGATCTAGGATCAGGTCCTCCTTGTCTATATAGTCTGATTCAGTGGGCTCTAGAAGACAAACTGATCTAGGATCAGGTCCTTGTCTATATAGTCTGATTCAGTGGGCTCTAGAAGACAAACTGATCTAGGATCAGGTCCTCCTTGTCTATATAATCTGATTGTAGATCAGTTTGACTACTCACTGTGAGCATGTTCTCCATGTCTATATAATCTGATTGTAGATCAGTTTGACTACTCACTGTGAGCATGTTCTCCATGTCTATATAATCTGATTGTAGATCAGTTTGACTACTCACTGTGAGCATGTCATCACACTTCATGTCCGGCGTCTCTCCCTCTTCTCCTCGATTGTAGAACTTCCTGAAGAAGTTGAACGCCACCACAGTGTAGAGATACACCACCACAGCCAGTAGTCCTACTGTCAGAACCAGCTGGAGAGGGAGAGGGAGAGAGAGCGAGGGGACGAGAGAGAGAGAGAGAGAGAGAGAGA